>NC_092088.1:69905403-70205403 GCF_045679555.1 Salvelinus alpinus | reverse complement strand
CATCCTGTCGGGCTGTATCACCGCCTGGTACAGCAACTGCTCCTCCCACAACCGTAAGGCTCTCCAGAGGGTAGTGAGGTCTGCACAACGCATCACCGGGGGCAAACTACCTGCCCTCCAGGACACCTACACCACCCGATGTCACAGGAAGGCCAAAAAGATCATCAAGTTGCATCAAAGCTGAAACTGATAGACTAAAAAATAGCTTCTATCTCAAGGCCTTCAGACTGTTACAGTCATCACTAACATTGAGTGGCTGCTGCCAACATACTGACTCAAATCTAAAGGGGTGTGAATACTTTCTGTATATCCACAAACTCTCAAATATAAGGGTATGGTTACAGTACAGTTTTATTCCCTGGTGTACAAAAAGGTATAAGGTACACATAAGGTACCTTCAGAGGTACACATAGGAACTCACATTGTACTAATCTAGTATAAGGGTACATTTTTTGACCCAATATATTCAATATATGCTGCATTCATAACCATGTAGGAGGTGGGAATTTACCAGTTGTGAAGTCGTAAATACCAGTTGAGAGCATTCATGTGCTTTGAAGTAATTGAAAAACGCCAATTGACCAACAAGCTGCGTCAAACATAAACTTAAAGTACAACTATCATGCTTGTAAACAAAGTTTAGAGTTCAAAAACCATATTAATAGATTGCTTTTTATAAATAATGTTTTGTTACATTTAACTGCCAAATGCTATTATCGAGGTCATTTCCTTAGTAGGTGATGTCAGAAGTCAGCATGTGGGAGAAGTCGGTGCTCAGGGATGATAGACGTATTTCCCACTAGTAATTATCGGTTGGAGGGCCGATCAAGTGGATTTTTCCCAGGCGTATGTGTTAAATTCCCACATTGCACTTGGTTACGAACGTAGGACTAGGTACAATCATTGCTGCACTTTGAAATGTAGATGGGGGCAATGTGCTGGTGGTGGCTCATTAGCATATTTGGGGGCATGGTCTAAAATATATTGTATTTGTAGCAACCATCAATGGAAATGTTGTACCAGTTTAAAGGGTTTAAATGTTATTTTGCCCAAAGTTATGCACCTCTTGTGATGCTGTCAATTTTGAATTTTTTTGTAAGACCTTGTGAAAAAATCAAGAGCTGCACTGACAGGAGATTTCTGTGCTTCTGAATTCTTAATGGAAGCTGATTCACAGAAAGGGAACATTACATTTCAGTGTCTATCAACTAGTTGCAAGTGGGTTACTGTAGCTAATCTGTCATGCTCACTGACCTGACACCTCTAGTAGGTGAGTATCACAATAACATGTGACTAGCTATAAATGTAATATCACATGGATTTATGTCAGCCTTTAATAGGGATCGGCGTCCCGTCAACGGGACAGTTGTAAATCATGCAGCGCTTTGTATCACGATCGCATATTTTAGAGAAACAACAAATGTCGGTACATAGTGTCTTATATCAGCTGAAAGCTTAAATTCTTGTTAATATAATTGCACTGTCCAATTTCCAGTAGCTATTACTGCGAAAAAATGCCATGCTATTGTTTGAGGAGAGCTCCTAACAATACACTTTTTTCACCGCGATAGGTTTAATAAATTCACCTTTTGCGACAGCATGCCTTTTCCCTTTGGACAAAAATTATAAGAATATTCAGACTTATGAAGTTATGAAAACTGGTTGTTTTGCAAATGTTGAACTTATATTATGGCTACTAATATTGTAAAAGCTAAATCAAAGTCCAAGTATACAGATTTGACGATATTCTTGCAGAAAAATTTAATATGAATATGAATATGTCTCCTTCACGATTTGCCCAAATGTACCTGGGTGACGTCACACTAAATGTCATGTAGTTCGCTCATACTTCAAGTTATCAGTCTGAAACTTTGCACATACACTGCTGCCGTCTTGTGGACACTATCACAACTAGAGTGATGGCTAGAACTGGGACCTTTCTCTTGCATTTCAAAGATGGTGGTAGAAAAAAACAGGTTGGGTTTTTCTTTGTATTTTCTTCTATTGTGTTATATTCTCCTACATTCAATTCACATTTCCACAAACTTCAAAGTGTTCCTTTCAAATGGTACCAAGAATATGCATATCCTTGCTTCATGGCCTGAGCTACAGGCAGTTAGATTTGGTATGTCATTTTAAGCAAAAATTGGAGAGAAAAAAAGTGGGCTATCCCTAAGAATTCAAGGCTACAGAACTGACAGTGTAGATGCTTAATGTTTACGAACAGACCAGATGAACTGGGATGATATTCCATCATGAGAGACCAAAAAGAGCTAGCTGAAAGCTACTCCTCGAATAAGACACTTCTGCAATGTTCTGATAGACTGCCGCTGCTACAGTATGCTGCCAATCAGCAAGTGATGTGCATGTTGTCAACAGAAACGTCAGTGAAGGCACAGTAGGTTACTGACAAGGATTGCTAGTAGCAGCAAGTGTCCTGTGACTTTTACAATAACTTAATAACAAGTAGTTTCCATTTAAGAAATTACAACTTCACAGCAACAAGTTTCAATTAAGTTACTGGAAAACCAACAACAACCTCTTTAAAATGCATCTCATTACTGACACATTCTCTTGCAAAGTTAGCAGAACTGTCAAAGGAGTTGCTCAACTCTCATCAGCATAGCCATCAAAAACTTGAACTGCTCCTACACCTGTGCCAACCTCTTTAAAATGCATCTCATTACTGACACATTCTCTTGCAAAGTTAGCAGAATGCACATATATTTGCCCAACCTTTTTTTAAAGCGCAGTGATGATCGTACCTTATATTGAAAAATGTATTACTATAACGGAGAGACACAACTCCAGCCGAATATTTTTTTTTTTACCTTTATTTAACTAGGCAAGTCAGTTAAGAACAAATTCTTATTTTCAATGACAGCCTAGGAACAGTGCGTTAACTGCCTTGTTCAGGGGCAGAACGACAGATTTGTACCTTGTCAGCTCAGGGATTCGATCTTGCAACCTTTCGGTTACTAGTCCAACACTCTAACCACTAGGCTACGCTGCCACCCCAAAGATTGGCATTGCGCATGGTGATCTTATGCTTTTGTTCAGCTACTTGGCCATGGAAACCCATTTCATGAAGCTCCCGATGAAAGAGTTCTTGTGCTGACGTTGCTTCCATAGGCAGATTGGAACTGTTGCAACCGAGGAAAGATGATTTTTACACGCTACATGCACTCAGTGGTCCCATTCTGTGAGCTTGTGTGGCTTACCACTTCGCAGCTGGGCCGTTGTTGCTCCTAGATGTTTCCACTTTACAATAACAGCACTTACAGTTGACCAGCTCTATCAGGGCAGAAATTTGACGAACTGACTTGTTGGAAAGGTGGCCTCCTATGACGGTGCCACACTGAAAGTCACTGAGCTCTTCAGTAAGGCCTCCTACTGCCAGTCTGAGATATGGCTTTTTCTTTGCAACCCACAAATGCTGATGCTCCAGATACTAAACTAGTTTAAAGAAGGCCAGTTTTATTGCTTCTTTAATCAGAACAACAGTTTTCAGCTGTGCTAACATAATTTCAAAATGGTTTTCTAATGATCAATTAGCCTTTTAAAATTATAAACTTGGATTAGATAACACAACGTGCCATTGGAACACAGGAGTGATGGTTGCTGATAATGGGCCTCTGTACGCCTATGTAGATATTCCATTACAAATCTGCAGTTTTCAGCTACAATAGTCATTTACGACATTAACAATGTCTACACTGTATTTCTGATCAATGTGATGTTATTTTAATTGACAAAAATGTGCTTTTCTTTCAAAACCAAGGGCATTTCTAAGTTACTCCAAACTTTTGAACGATAGTATATATATTACCTCAATTACCTCGATTAACCGGTGCTTCCTCACATAGACTCTGTACCGGTACCTCCTGTATATAGCCTCGCTATTGTTATTTCACTGCTGCTCTTTAATTATTTGTTACTTTAGTTCTTATTTTTTGGGGTATTTTTTTTTATGCTTAAGGGCTTGTAAGTAAGCATTTCATTTCAAAGGTCTACACCTGTTGTATTCGGCGCATGTGACAAATAACCTTTGATTTGATTTGATTTTTTGAGAGTGTGTTAATATATGTTCCACACAATAAGTATGAATCTGGTGGCACTTCAGAAAAATCTATGCACTCCCTACCAAGAGGTTGCATGTTCAAATCCTCTAAGAATTCATTCAACGTCAAGTGTCCTTGAGCACTGCCAGTTTTACATTGGGGGTGATAATTGTTCAATTATTAACTTGATTCCGTGCATTTTTTAGCAAAGTGCAGAAATGCGTTCTTGTCAATAAGTTTGTGGCCATATCTCCTTCACGCTTACAGATCTGGTGGTGTAGCTGCACTTTATTAGGACATTATAGGTTGGTAGTGAGCAATGGGTTATTAGTTTAAATCTCTTTTAAGGCTGAATCCCAATTTTACACCAATTGAAATCAGAATACAGCAGCATAGTGTCATTTTATAGAAATAACACCTTCAATTGGTTGTATATATTTATTTTATTTTTTCTGAAACTTTATGCAAAGTGCAGATATGTGTTATTGGCAATACATATTTTGCCAATCTCCATTATGTCCATAGACCTGGTGGCTCAGCAGGAACTTCAGCTGGCTAGCAACCAAGAGGTTGTGAGGTTGTCCCAAGTAAGCAGCATACTGCCTATAAAAACCTTAATTTAGCTGTAAAAATACAGAAACTAGTTGTAGATTTATCATATTTTCACTGCAACTAGACAAAAACCTCCAGGGGACCATGACAACACATTCTGAGAATATCCTAAAAACATCCTTGGAACTAGGTATTTAGTCTAAACCTGCAGGGGATCATGACTGTTTAAACTGAATTAATGTCAACTATGCCTTTTTAAAGTAAAGTTTTCTAAATTACGTTTGACCTCTCGGCTTTCACGTGCTCAAATGTTGTCACGTAATTTCATGGTATCACATGTTGAAATGTTGCATCCCCATGTTGTAAAACATTTTTCACATGAGATCATATTTTCACATGTCACATGTGTAGTGTCATGCTATCACACGTTGAAATCTTGCATCCTCATGTTATCACATTTATTTCACATGAGATTGTGTTTCCACATGTGCTCACATGTTGCTTCACATGTTGTCACGTTATCACATTAACTTTACATTAAGTCACATGTGATCACGTGAAATTATTTTGTTTTCCTCTGTAAGGCCAGCCTGAATCAAACACTCAATGTATATTTGAACCCAGGTGTGGTTCTGTCATTTCTGTGTTTATTCCAGGAGCCACATGGTGGTATTTATCCTCAAACAGACTGAGGAACAGGAAAAGCAAAAGATTTGATTTCACTATTTACAAAACAGGGACGAACAGCGACTGCACCTGTTTGTGCCCTTAATCTTCAGGCTGACCCTTTGACTGTGTCTTGCATTCTTTCTTCATCCTGTCGTGTCCAGTCTGTGTGGCCAGACTTGAATAGAATTGTGTGCAGACCTTGTATTATTTGAATCTCAGACCTTTGTTCTTGTGTAGATAGACAAAACAACAACAGCAACATAATGTAATCAAGATGCTATAGCAATCGTTGAAAATAAGTGAGACAAGTGCTATTTCCTGTTTCTATTCTATTCACCTCAGTACACCGAACCCTTTCTCAGTTTCTCATAACTTCCCAAAAGAAATGACTTATTTATTTGACTTGTTCTTTTTTAAGGCCTCTCATTTTATTTTTTATAGGAATTAATCAAAAACAAATGCAGACCATAATTTTATAGTATGAAATGATTGCATAGTAATATTTAATGATTTCTTTGCAGACAAAGTTTTTCTGTTTCCATCCGATTCCCTCAGAGGCCCTGGTCAATACAGGAGGCCAAGAGCGGCAGAGACAGCACAGGTTAAACATCCAGCCGTTGTGTCTAGGCACCCAGGCCAGTCTTCTCATACTGTTGGTTTGTGCGTGCGTGCGTGCGTGGACCTGCCAGCAAGGCCAGTAAAAATGCTCCATTAAAGCCCCCATGCAGTCTTTGTAAATCACTGTGTGTTTATTTAATGAAAATAACTCCAAAATATATTTTTTATAATTTATTTCCCTGAGCCTCCTTTGGCTCTTGAAATGCTCAGTCTGATCGTGTGGGAGTAAGGAAACAAATTTGAAGATATTTTCATACACAGCCCTGATTGGCTGATAGGATCATCTAGAGCCCACCCCCTTACCCAGATGAACAGTCATTGGTCTATTATAATCAGATCACATTGTGATGTCATGATGTGGCCCAAAATGTCATCCTACCTGAACATGTATAAACTCCAGGCATTTTTTTCAGCTTTTACACAACAATGACATTTTCATAATTTTCACAATTTCAGTGTTATTTCCACCTTATAGTGTGGGAAAAAAATGTAATAAAAGGAAAATCACGTTTTTAACTATCCCTTTAAGATCTGACTGTGTGAACCTCCAGAAATAGCGGATTTATGATATTGCCACTTGACCAAAGCCACTACCATTTCCTCAACCACATACAGTACCTTCAAAGTCACAATGACAGTTTTCACAGGCATCAACCACCTACTGCCACTGCGTGTGTTGAAACATTAAACTAAAGAAGAAGTATTTTCTTCCTTCCCCCTTCAAACCAAGCGTCGGTCTACCCTGCATGCCAAAAATATTACAAAAATAACAATGTTCCTTTGGCTCCAGTTCAGAGTCGAGATATTCATATTATTGTTAGATTTTGTTTTCTCTGAGAACTTGGTGTTTTTTAAATCTGTATTTTATTCACTGTATAATTCATTTGACTGGAAGATCATTTCAGGCCAACCATATCAAAAAAACACCAGTTGTCCAAACCTTACCTCAGTGGAGTTCAAGGCGGTCTTGAATTGAACTGAATAACTTTATTGATCACCTTCAATAAAGTTATTCAGTTCACACGAAGCACGGTTGTCCAGACAACAATGTTGGAGGTTCATAAACTGCTTATTTTGGTTCTTTGTTTCTCTAAGTCAGAATTCAACTAAACACAATTCTCAGATATTGTTGCACTATTGACATTAGTACTGTAGGTATTTGTGGAACCTTGTATCCATTTTAGAACAGAATGGGCTCAGTTAACTAATGGGAGAAAGTAAGTGCATGTTTCAAGACATTAACACTGCTGGAGCAAAGGAAGTGGGAGAAACAAGCTGTCATGAAAGTATAGACATGCAACAAACTGCTCTGTCAAACTGCTGACCACCTTGACTAGAGGATGAGCCAACCCACAGAACTCCTTAGTAGTGAGAAAGGAAGGGAAAGTCTGTGGCTTGCCTGCCTTGTTGCGTTCGTTATTCAATACTTTTCATCCTCATCTCACAGCTGTGCAGGTCATTAGTAGATTGCTGCACGGGAACCAGGGGCTTGCCAAAACTCCTTCATTCTTTCCACCGACTCCTGCTGCATTTCCTGGGGTCAAAACAGGTCTCAAGCTGGGTCTGGTTCTTACAGAGGTCTGAGTCTGATGGCAAGGAGACGCTGTCAAACCTGGGAGCTACTGGTGGAGAAAGACTCCTTTCATTGATTTACATGTCCTGTCTCCTCGCCTCCTTCTCGAAACACATAGGACAAGAAGGTCTGAGGAGAGGAACCTCACCTCTCAATTAATATTTCCTCTCTCCTTCTTCCTCTCAATGTGTCTTGAGAAACAGTCGAAGAGAAAGGAAGTTAGTAATCGATTAAAGAAATTATAACAATTGAGAAACGGCCACAGTTGTTTCTGTGCAAAGGATCGCCTCAAGACTTTGTGACCTGAGTTCTGAGACAATAGTAGTCAATATTATGTAGAGGTACTCCAATCTGTTGTTACATAGCATAGTGAATGCAGCGAAGGGCAGCCACTAGTTTAGATGGCATAGGCTTGCTGTTTTGACACTTGGCTGGATGTACAGTACACACATTTTATTTAGTAGAGAATACCCATAAACCTGTATGACGGTTTCCAAAACATGTGTGTACCTGAAGGTGACAGTGTTGTAGGTTGCCTTTTCTGTTGCCACAACAGATGCTAGACTGTCCTGTATCTGACTGCAAAGGCCATATTTTCATCGCAATGTTAGCATTGACAGATTGTAGTCTCCCCGTCGGGGGAAAGAACCAGACAGAGTATACCGAACATACAAATGTTAGAGCTACCTGATACAGTAGGGCAGGTTACAACATTGGCCCACTATTTAATACTTAAAATTTATGAAACTCATTCTAAGCAGTCCTTTACACACATACGGTACCTTGCCTAACCCCACACCACCTAATGGACCCTAGCTTTAAACTTAACTGAGGTCCAGTCTCCAGTGTAGTGGTATCAAGTGAGTGAGTCACATGGGGCATGGGTTTGTAGCGTTCAGGAGTTACGAGCGTGTATCTGCAGGTACAGAACACTGGAAATAACTCATTACACTATCCAACTCGTAAAAAAAAAAAAAAAGCGTTTTGCCAGTTGGGCACCCAGACAGTTTGAATGGAAACTGAGTGAGAGTGCTCAGGTCTCGTCTCAATGCACACTTAAATGTCGCGGAGGAGAACACATAAAACCTATAGGAAAAATACCATGAGAGTTATTACCTTCTAACGCTAATGCCTAGATGTGCATCCAAAAATAACTGCAGGTATCAGAGTATTTCATTAAGTTAATCTAGGGCACTACTTTTATAGCTTCTATTCTTGAATGCCTTAATGGTCATGTTAAAGTTAAAAAATAAAAAAAAGCACACAAAGTAGATTGTATTTAAAGCTAGACGATGTGGATGTGGAAGAAAGGTGACGTTGTGGAATAGTGAGCCCTGTTAGGCTCTCAGTGTGTAGACTGCATGGCTCTGTGAACGTTTAGTTGGCGAAAACATACAGCAAAATCCAGTTCAGAGAACTACCAAAACAATAAGCAAGCAATAAGTATATCAAAATGTTAATTTAAAGGCATTCTTCTTTGACAACTGACATCAAAATCACCCCATCCTCAAACCCTCAAAAATCGCTTCCAAGAGACACTAGTTGTTCAACGTCTGCTGTTTTTCCCTGATGTTTGCCTGATGTGCACAGTGGGCCCTGGCGACTGGTCACAAGTGTCTGGGTTAGAGAGAAGGGACCACACAGAGACACAGTTACACAGTGTTGATACAGTTGCCTGTCCTGAGGCTTGACAACATCACCTAAGGAGAGAGGCCAGAGGGGCCAGAGCGGTGGATGAGGCCCCTGGCTTTGGGCCCTCTTCCCCAGTCGACCCCCTCTGACTGGGGGTACACAGCCCTCACAGCTGAGCCCTTGGTCCATTCTTAGTAATACTGGCCCCTGGCTTGTATTCTCTGAATGTCCTCTGATTATTTACCTGCTTCATAGTTTCCCTGTTGTCTCTGTATCAACCCCCGGATGTCAGAGAGGGAGGGAGAGAGAGGCTCAAACAATCATGAAATAATACATTCAGACGAGTGGGGGTCAGACAGTTTGCCTCGGCTTTCGGCTCGCACTTGTCCTCTGTTGGATTGTTGGTTTACAGTACGCCCCCAGTCTTGGATAGCTAATGCGGAGCTTGTATTACTCAAGTCAGACTTGTTCGGCAGAGAGGTTCATTCCATATTCAATCCAATACCACATAATGTGTTTTTTTAACGAAGTAATTTACATAACACAAAAATAGACCACCATTGACTTTTTACTGTAGTCACTTGTGGGAGTGAAAGATGTTTTACAAAGGAAGAAATATTTGAATCATGACTCACTTCCAATAACCTGTTTGGAATCAGATCAAAGTTTAAGTGCATGCCTACGGTTTTGCTGAATAATTCTTTCAGTTAGTTTATTCAATTTTCAGTGTTAGTTTATTCAATGTTGTAACTTCAACCAGCCAAGGGGAATAAGGACGGGAACCACATCAAACTAAACAACAGAGGTATTCTAAACGTGGGGCAATAGCCTCCAGCCAGCCAGGTCAGATCAGTAGTATAAACCATTTCAATCCTGACCCCTATAGAGAACTAATAAGAATATGGCTAAGAAAATCACTCTGTAAACGCTGTTCATGCTGTAACGCTGTAAACGCTGTTCAGACAGCAAATAGCCTAGATGTAAAAGAAAAGCACAGATCTAATTTGTTTCATATATAAACTGTACATACATTTGTTTCTATTTCAAGATAACAACGAATGAGATGCATTTATTATTATAATGTCTGACTCAGACTCAACAACAAAGCATGTCTGGAGAGATTTCACACCATCTTGCTTTTAACCACCAGTGAAATAAAAACTGTGGCAGTGGGTGCGGCGCGTACCTGAAATTAAGCACTCAGTCACGGTATTTGAACATTTTCCACATCAGCCCCTTCATTCTCCTTATTCTCCACATGCACCCCCATCAGACATCAGCTATTATTTCCACTCATTCACATTCAGAATTAAGGAAGGAGCCAGCCCAGCCCCGTGCCCTGCCTTGCATTCTGTGGTGAATATGGACTCGAACTTGGTAACCTAGTCAAGTTTAAAAGTAGACTTTTGTGTATTTATGGTAGATTCAAGAACACTGGTCGTTCCATGCTGATTGCACTGCAACTGATACGCCTGAGTGTGTAAGTTGTTTGATATACAACTTTCAATTTTAAATAGCTGCGTTTGTTTGAGATTTCAACACTGTTTCGATTCGATAAATTTAAAACTTGACCTATAGATCACACCAGGAAACTTCCTCATGAAATGCATCCAGATATCCTGATAATACGTAGTAGATAATGCACTGAGTGAACAAAACATTAGGAACACCGGCTCTTTCTATGATGTAGACTGACCAAATGATAGTTATGATCCCTTATTGATGTCACCTGTTAAATACACTTCAATCAGTGTAGATGATGGGGAGGCAAGAGGTTAAAGAAGGATTTTCAAGCCTTGAAACAAGTGAGACATTGATTGTTTAATTTAAAATCTTGACCCATAGATCACACCAGGAAACTTCCTCACGGAATAGGGGGGAAATGCAGCCGGATATCCTGATAATACGTAGTAGATAATGCACTGAGCGTACCAAACATTAGGAACACCGACTCTTTCTATGACGTAGACTGACCAAATGATAGTTATGATCCCTTATTGATGTCACCTGTTAGATACACTTCAATCAGTGTAGATGATGGGGAGGCAAGAGGTTAAAGAAGGATTTTCAAGCCTTGAAACAATTGAGACATGGATTGTGTATGTGTGCCATTTAGAAGGAGAATGGGTAATACAAAATATTTAAGTGTCTTTGAACGGGGTATGGTAGTAGGTGCCAGGCGCACCGGTTTGTGTCAAGAACTGCAACTTAGCTGGGTTTTCACACTCAACAGTTTCCCGTGTGTATCAAGAATGATCCATTTCCCAAAGGACATCTAGCCAACTTGACACAACTGTGGGAAGCATTGGAATGAATATGGGCATTAAGCCTGTTCTGAGGGCAACAGGGGGTGCAACTCAATTTTAGGAAGGTGTTCTTAATGTTCTGTACACTCAGTGTATAATATATAATTTAGCAGACACTTTGATCCAAAGTCAATTGCAGTCATGTGTGCATGTACGGATGGGTGGTCCCGGCAATCGAACCCACTATCCTGGCGCTGCAAGCGCCATGCTCTAATAAATAAGTGACAGAGGACCACACTGAAACGCCAACATCATTCCTACTGATGATGAAGGCTTATTCTCTCTTCGCTTGAATGCTAGAGCTTACATAATGACATCACATATCATTATATCACTGTTGAGACAATTGTTGCTTTGTTTATTATTTTGTGTTATTCCTCTCCTCCCTTCTTTCCTTCCTTCCCCAACTACTATTAAAGGTCATAAATCAATTTCCTATTGTCTGTGTGGAAAAGGAGGGCAGCTTTTTCCACTACGCTGCTGCTGTGTGTGTGTGTGTGTGTGTGTGTGTGTGTGTGTGCGCGCGCGCGCGCATAAGCGTGCACATAAGCGTGTGTCTGTTGTTCAGTCAGTGCGCTTATGGACAACATGAATCATATTTTTTAAACAGGGGGGCCCAGTCGGATTCAATGCAGTAAAACTTTTTCCTTTCAAATATATTAAAAACAGCACCCAACTTGAATAAAGTGAAGAGAGTATGTTTCATATATCTGGGAGTGTTGTCTCATGAGAACCCAGTCCCAGATGTGAACCTCTTATTTTTCATATGTTGATTGAGGAGCAAAATCATATTTAAATTGAATGGCTGTCAATCAACTGAATTAGTACATTTTGCTTGCAGACCTTTCCTTCTGATAAAAATAAACCACTGTGCAGGTTATATTTATGCATACAGTAGTATTTTGTTTTGATTCATTTGTGTTTTGGTGCCTAGTAAAATGCCTGACCTGACCGAGGCACTTTGGTTGACATAGTTAGCTGCTATATGCCCCAAAACAAGACTGGTGCAGAACAGATATTCCTCTAACATACGTCACTAATGTGTGCTGTGCTGTCACAGGTACGCCCTCTCCTGAGGAGACATGAAGACGGTGACACAGGATGAACTCCACGTTTGTAAAACACAATCAGATCAATGACCCAGTCCCCTGGGAGAGTAGAGGAAGAGAGAGAGAGAATGCTCTGCCCTCAGATCAACTAGAATGTGGGCCTGTTGTTCGGTGGCGCGTTCCCCTTTTATTGGTAGCTGGCTGCCATTTATTGACGTCGCTCATTTGGTGAAGGCAGTCATTGAGAGCTACAAAATGTGAATGGAAGAGCATCAGAGAGGGGGAACATCTTGCAAAGGTGTTGACATGGGTCACCACACTATTAGACACACATTCAGTTCTGTATCCCAATCTATGACATGCAAAGGCCCATTTTTGGTACCCACACAAACAAAAGGAGAGTCTTTTTGACACCCCGCCCCTGTGGTTAGTTAGACCTCTTTTGTGTGTGTGTCTCAGTGTGTATGTCTCTGTGCGTGTATGGTGTGTGTGTGTGTAATGAGGTCATGTTTTTCAGGAACCCAGTCATCGATCAGGACAATGGACCGCAGCAAAAATCCCAGGGTGCAACGCTGAGTCGCACCAATCAGAACCATGGGAATTAACCCTAACTTTCTCTGTATTTCACATGTATTTCCTACCATACCCTGAGTGTTAAAGCTGGCCAACTGATAGCTTTCAACTACTTCCCTGTGCTTGCTGGCGATTGTGTGCTAATGGGAAATTAACAAAGAAGGTAACGCCCAAAAAGAACAAAGATAACGAACAGGTTCTTTCCTGGAGCTGTAATATTACAATATTTTTATGAGCTAATAATAATATTGAATAATATATAATAATATTTCATGACTGTGGGTTAGGGTGAAAACAATGATGCAGTGAGTACAGAATCTAAAATGTGCACAGGATTAGGATTACTGTACCTCACGTGCCACTGCTTTCCCTGAAAGTATCTTTTGGTCGAGACACCACCACTGACCCGGGACACATTTGAATGCAGTTATTGAAATGGGATGGTTTGAATACCTTTCTCAGAAAACCAAACACAATTTAACACAACAACACAGAACAGCAAAGCAGAGCAGAGCACAACAAAACACAACTGAACAGAACACAGTTAAAGTCTTACCATGGAGCTGGGTGATGGTGTAAGAACACAGCTATAGTCTTACCATGGAGCTGGGTAATGGTCTAGCTTGCAAAGAATACCCTCTATACCAGGAACTCTCTCCTTCTAAGACAAGTAACACTGCCACAGAGCACAAGTGGAAGTTGGACACTATTTAATATTGGATATATAATTTATATTGTACTGTAGCACAACACAAGACAATGTAAGATGTTATTCAGAAGTGTCCCCAACAGAGAGAATGAGACAGTGACGTTCCATCTCCTTGTGTCCCTGACCCCTGCTCCTGGCACAGGGTGACATCATGGAAGATCTCTGTAAAACGGAACAGGGGCTTTACATTATCAAGTGCCTCATAAAAAAATAACAAAAGCCAAAACCATGGAAATTAATAAAGGGAGGCGTTATTGAATGGGCCAGTTTGAAATTAAGGAAGGAAGGTAAGAGTAGAGCACAGCAAGCATCATGCCAGACATTGCTGGGCCGGGTCCCGAGGATCACAGGACCAACCCATAGCCGGTGGGTCACACCGAAACGAAACACTGTTTGGGGAGAGCCGAGAGAGTGGGGAGAAACCAGGGCGATTGGGAAGATGGGAAGAGCAACGACACTTGATTACCAATATTTTCCGTGAGTTAACCACAAGGCAGGCAGGGATTTGATGGTATATTAGGGGCGGGCCCAGTCCTAGCTATGGAATTCAAATCTCTAATCTCTGCAGAGCTGTGCTGATATGAAACAGAAGTGAGGGGGTGGGGTCAGTTGCAAGGAGGCCCATGGAGCATTCTCACGACTCACTCAGAGACAGAGAGGGCATGGACAGACACTGAGAGCGGTGGTACAATAGTGGGACTAAACACAAGGTTATTTGCATGCTGGAGCAGGTGTATTCACACACAGTCCTCGGTTGAAGTTGTGTGTACTGGCTCAACCCACTTCTAAAAATGGTAGATGAGGTCAAAGATGGATTAGTAATGACACATTTCCAAATCAGAGGAGATGGGAGAAACAGGACTCTCACACTCTTCCCAGATGTAAACTATCTTCAGTTCAGTGATTGTTGTAACTTCTAGACGGAGGGATTACTGTAGATTGTGAATATCAAACGATGACAACACATTTCGGGAAGCGGTCCATCCTATTCCCTTTTATTTTCATTCTTGTAACATTGCGTTTTGTTACCCAAATAAAATGGCGGCACAACAACAGAGAAAAATTTTGTGTTATGACAGGACACAAGTTTTTTAACACCTCAGTTCGTGTGACTGAGGAGATTGATAACGTCTGAGCTGGATTAGCATAGCACATTGCTCAGGTCACAGAAAATATTCTTTAAATAGAGGTGTTGAGAACTTCACGACCCAACCAGATAAACCTGTCCTACTTCTGACTCTGACTGACCAGTCTGCGTAAAAACAAGTTCATACAAATGCCATTTATCATCATCACTACATTTACATAGGCTACTGCATTGTGATGATATTGAACGATAACGAGCTGTCTTGCCCCTGGATTGAGAAAATACAGTGCATTCAGAACCCTTGATTTTTCCTCATTTTGTTACGTTACAGCCTTATTCTAAAATTGATTAAATTTGTTATTTTCCTCATCAATCTACACACCATACCCAATAATGACAAAGCAAAAATATGTTTTAGAAATGTAACAAAAAAATGAAATTACATAAGTATTCAGACCCTTTACTCAATACTTTGTTGAAGCACCTTTGGCAGCAATTATAGCCTCGAGTCTTCTTGGGTATGAGGCTACAAGCTTGGCACACCTGTATTTGGGGAGTTTCTCCCATTCTTCTCTGCAGATCCTCTCAAGCTCTTTCAGGTTGGATGGGGAGCGTCACTGCATAGCTATTTTCAGGTCTCTCCAGAGATGTTCAATCGAGTTCAAGTCCGTGCTCTGGCTGGGCCAGTCAAGGACATTCAGAGACTTGTCCCAAAGTCACTCTTGTGTTGTCTTGGCTGTATGCTCAGGGTTGTTGTCCTGTTAGAAGGTGAACATTCACCTTAGTCTAAAGTCTTGAGCGCTCTAGAGCAGGTTTTCATCAAGGATCTCTCTGTTCGGGCCTCCCGAGTGGTGCAGCAGTCTAAGACACTGCATCGCAGTGCTTGAGGCGTCACTACAGACCCAGGTTCGATCCCGGGCTGTGTCGCAGTTGGCCGCGACCGGTAGACCGATGAGGCGGCCCACAATTGAGGCGGTACAATTGGCTCAGCGTTGTCCAGGTTAGGGTAGGGTTTGGCAGGCGGGGATATCCTTGTACCATCACGCTCTAGTGCCTCCTGTGGCAGGCCGGGCGCATGGACACTGACACGGCCGACAGTTAAACAGTGTTTCCTCCGACACATTGGTGCGGCTGGCTTCCGGGTTAAAGCGAGCAGTGTGTCAAAAATCAGTGTTGCTTGGCAGGGTCGTGTTTCGGAGGACGCACGGCTCTCAACCTTCGCCTCTCCTGAGTCCGTACGGGAGTTGCAGTGATGGGACAAGACTGTAACTACCAATTGAGGAGAAAATAAAAATAAATAAAGATATCTGTACTTTGCTATGTTCATCTTTCCCTCTATCCTGACGAGTCTCCCAGTCCCTGCCACTGAAAAACATCCCCACAGCATGATGCTGCCACCACCGTGCTTCACCTTAGGGATGATGCAATGTTTCCTCCAGATGAAACGCTCGGCATTCAGGCCAAGAGTTCAATCTTGGTTTTCATCAGACCAGAGAATCTTGCTTCTCATGGTCTGAGAGTCTTTCGGTACCTTTCGGCTAACTCCAAGAGGGCTGTCATGTGCCTTTTACTGAGGAGTAGCTTTCGTCTGGCCACTCTACCATAAAAGGCCTGATTGGTGGAGTTCTGCAGGGATGGTTGTCCTTCTGGAAGATTCTCCTATCTCAACAGAGGAACTCTGGAGCTCTGTCTCTGGAGCCCTTCTCCCTCGTTTGCTCAGTTTGGCCCGGGCCGACAGCTCTAGGAAGAGTCTTGGTGGTTCCAAACTTCTTCCATTTAAGAATAATGGAGGCTATTGTGTTTTTGGGGACCTTCAATGCTGCATAAATGTTTTGGTACCCTTCCCCAGATCTGTGCCTCGACACAATCCTGTCTCGGAGCTCTACGGACAATTGCTTCGACCTCATGACTTGGATTTTGCGCTGACACTAACACTGTCAACTGTGGGACCTTATATAGACAGCTGTGTGCCTTTCTAAATCATGTCCAATCAATTGAATTTACCACAGGTGGACTCCAATCAAGTTGTAGTAACATCTCAAGGATGATCAATGGAAACAGGGTATACCGGAGCTGAATTTCGAGTCTCATAGCAAAGGGTCTGAATAATTATGTAAATAAGGTATTTCTGTTTATTATTGTTCATAAATGTACAAAATGTAAAAAAATCTGTTTTTACTTTGTCTTTATGGGGTATTGTGTGTAGATTGATGAATATTTTTTTTATTTAATCAATTTTAGAATATGGCTTTAACGTAACAAAATCTGGAAAAAGTCAAGAGGTCTGAATACTTTTGGGAATGCACCATATACACTGCTCAAAAAAATAAAGGGAACACTTAAACAACACAATGTAACTCCAAGTCAATCACACTTCTGTGAAATCAAACTGTCCACTTAGGAAGCAACACTGATTGACAATAAATTTCACATGCTGTTGTGCAAATGGAATAGACAACAGGTGGAAATTATAGGCAATTAGCAAGACACCCCCAATAAAGGAGTGGTTCTGCAGGTGGTACCACAGACCACTTCTCAGTTCCTATGCTTCCTGGCTGATGTTTTGGTCACTTTTGAATGCTGGCGGTGCTTTCACTCTAGTGGTAGCATGAGACGGAGTCTACAACCCACACAAGTGGCTCAGGTAGTGCAGCTCATCCAGGATGGCACATCAATGCGAGCTGTGGCAAGAAGGTTTGCTGTGTCTGTCAGCGTAGTGTCCAGAGCATGGAGGCGCTACCAGGAGACAGGCCCGTACACCAGGAGACGTGGAGGAGGCCGTAGGAGGGCAACAACCTAGCAGCAGGACCGCTACCTCCGACTTTGTGCAAGGAGGAGCAGGAGGAGCACTGCCAGAGCCCTGCAAAATAACCTCCAGCAGGCCACAAATGTGCATGTGTCTGCTCAAACGGTCAGAAACAGACTCCATGAGGGTGATATGAGGGCCCGACGTCCACAGGTGAGGGTTGTGCTTACAGCCCAACACCGTGCAGGATGTTTGGCATTTGCCAGAGAACACCACGATTGGCAAATTCGCCACTGGCGCCCTGTGCTCTTCACAGATGAAAGCAGGTTCACACTGAGCACGTGACAGACGTGACAGAGTCTGGAGACGCAGTGGAGAACGTTCTGTTGCCTGCAACATCCTCCAGCATGACCGGTTTGGCGGTGGGTCAGTCATGGTGTGGGGTGGCATTTCTTTGGGGGCGAGCCCTCCATGTGCTCTCCATGTGCTCGCCAGAGGTAGCCTGACTGCCATTAGGTACCGAGATGAGATCCTCAGCCGGTTATGTTAATATCTGGAAATACACTGCGGCGGCCACAGATCCGTCTGAAATGTTTGCGTGGTCTTTTGGTCTTTAAGGGAGACTGGGGAGTCTAGCTGCTCGGCTTTTGCATGGGTAGGTTAAGACTGCGGGGATGGGCACTCCTTTCAGGAATATCTCAAATAAATCAGGTGCGATAGCGCAGTGGAAAAATTGCCATTTTCACTTTCTATGACTTACATGGTGGAGGAACATATTGCCTGTAGCCTACTGTAATGGTAAGCTGTGAGTGTCACTTCAGTTTTTAGTATGGAAAATAGCTGTGAGGATTTTTCTACAATATTCACAACATATAACACAATTACAATCTTTATAGAATAAACATTTAATTTCATCAATTACATGTGGAAATACATATTTGAGTGAACATTAGTAAGCCTGCAGCAGATGAATCACTAAGTACATTATCTCCTCCCTCTCTCCCCGGTTTTAGCTTGCTGTCTAGCTAGCTAGGTTTAGGATATTTACTAGTCCATGCCAGTAACAAACTAAGCTATGTCATCATTATATGGCAGTACACAAACAAAATCTAGCTAAATTATTTTGCTAGCTAGAATGAACTCGCCACAAATTCATTCAGAAATGGAGGAAGAGGATAGCTAGCTATAGCAAGCTAACATTAGCAGCTGCCTCTTTAAAAGGAAGCAACTGTGACAAGGAAGCAACTTTATCCTAAGATTAAAAAAACTACCCCGGGGCCACAGAATGGCTGAATAACCGCAACGCCCAGCCCCCACAAATACCTTGAAAACTAGCTCTATCTCAGTTATCTCTGTCGTGGCCAAAATTACTATTTGCCATAGGCTTGTACTAGCTATAGTATGACAGCATCAGCAGTTAGCTACAATCAACTGGCAGACATTTTTACATTTGGTTAGTTTTATCTGTGTTATTTAGATTTTAAATGTGAGCTAATTGCGCTACTTTAGCTAACGTTAGCATAGAGATAGCAAACTAGTTATTTCACTTACCTGGTTGACTTCCACTCTCACTGTAGCCCATGGTAATGCTTGGACTTTGCTGGTGCTGCTGGCTGTTTGAGATGCTTTAGAAGTCACATTTATGGTAGGGACAGCATCCACTTTGAGAAGCAACTTCTTGCTGAAGCACTACTTCCATTGTTGATAGCCGTGGAAGTTCTCAAGGATGAAATGACTGCAGCATACTGACGAGTAGACACCCAATTCCAACAGCGTTTGGCATCCAAAAATGTTGCATTACCGCCACCAACTAAATCAAATCACATTTTATTGGTCGCATACACGTGTTTAGCAGATGTTATTGCGGCTTGTGTTTCTACCTCCAACAGTGTAGTAATATCTAACAATTTCACAACATATACCCAATACACACAAATCTATGTAAAGGAATGGAATTAAGAATATAGATAAATATATGGACGAGCAATGTCAGAGTGGCATAGACTGATACAGTAGAATAGTATAGAATATTATTAAAGTGACATTATTAAAGTGACTAGTGTTCCATTTATTAAAGTGGCCAGTGATTTCAAGTCTGTGTATAGGAAGCAGCCTCTCTGTGCTAGTGATGGCTATTTAACAGTCTGATGGCCTTGAGATAGAAGCTGTTTTTCAGTCTCTCGGTCCCATCTTTGATGCACTGACCTCGCCTTCTGGATGATAGTGGGATGAACAGGCAGTGGCTTGGGTGGATGTTGTCCTTGGTGATCTTTTTGGTCTTCCTGTGACATTAGGTGCTGTAGGTGTCCTGGAGGTCAGGTAGTTTGCTCCCGGTGATGCGTTGGGCAGACCACAACTCCTTCTGGAGAGCCTTGCGATTGTGTGCGGTGCAGTTGCCGTACCAGGCGGGGATACAGCCAGACAGGATGCTCTCAATTGTGCATCTGTAAAAGTTTGTGAAGGGTTTAGGTGAAAAGCCAAATTACTTCAGCCTCCTGAGGTTGAAGAAGCACTGTTGTGCCTTCTTCACCACACTGTCTCTGTGGGTGGACAATTTCAGTTTGTCAGTGATGTGTACTCCGAGGAACTTTCCACTGCGGCCCTGTCGATGTGGATAGGGGGCGTGCTCCCTCTGCTGTTTCCTGAAGTCCACAATCATCTCTTTCATTTTGTTGAGGTTGAGTGAGAAGTTATTTTCCTGGCACCACACTCTCAGAGCCCTCATCTCCTCCCTGTAGGCTGTCTCGTCATTGTTGGTAATCAAGCCTACTATTGTTGTGTCGTCTGCAAATTTGATGATTGAGTTGGAGGCGTGCTTGGCCATGCAGTCATGGGTGAACAGGGAGTACAGGAGGGGGCTGAGCATGCACCCTTGTGGGGCCCCAGTGTTGAGGATCAGTGAAGTGGAGGTGTTGTTTCCTACCTTCACCACCTAGGGGCAGCCCGTCAGGAAGTCCACGATGGCCACGAGCTTAACAATGAGCTTGGAGGGTACTATGGTGTTGAATGCTGAGCTATAGTCAATGAACAGGGGGTGACAGGTAGCCTAGTGGCTAGAGCGTTGGAATAGTAACCAAAAGGTTGCAAGATCGAATCCCCAAGCTGATAAGGTAAAAATATGTTGTTCTGTCCCTACACAAGGCAGTTAACCTACTGTTCCTAGGCCATCATTGAAAATGTGTTCTTTACTGACTTGCCTAGTTAAATAAAAACAGCATTCTTCCATCAGTATTCCTCTTGTCCAGATGGGATAGGGCAGTGTGATGGCAATTGCATTGTCTGTGGACCTATTGGGGTGGTAAGCAAAAAAAGTGGGTCTAGGGTGACAGGTAAGGTAGAGGTGATATGATCCTTGACTAGTCTCTTTAAGCACTTCATGATGACAGAAGTGAGTGCTACAGGCCGATAATCATTCAGTTCAGTTACCTTTGCATTCTTGGGTATAGGAAAAATGGTGGCTATCTTGAAGCATTTGGGAACAGTAGACTGGGATAGGGAGAGATTGAATATGTCCATAAACACACCAGCCAGCTGGTCTGCGCATGCTCTGAGGATGCAGATAGGGATGCTGTCTGGGCCGTCTTGCGAGGGTTAGCTCGTTTAAATGTCTTACTCGTGTCAGCCACGGTGAAGGAGAGCCCACAGTCCTTGGTAGCGGGCCGCGTCGGTGGTACTGTGTTATCCTCAAAGCGGGCAAATAAGTTGTTTAATTTGTCTGGAAGCAAGACGTCGGTGTCCGCGACGTGGCTGGTTTTCCTTTTGTAGTCCGAGATTGTCTGTAGACCCTGCCACATACGTCTTTTGTCTGAGCCGTTGAATTGCGACTCCACTTTGTCTCTATACTGACGTTTTGCCTGTTTGATTGCCTTGCAATGACTACTCTGTATAACAACTCTGTTCGTATTCTGCCACATTCCCAGTCACCTTGCCATGGTTAAATGCAGTGGTTCGCGCTTTCAGTTTTGCGCGAATGCTGCCATCTATCCACGGTTTCTGGTTAGGGTAGGCTTTAATAGTCACAGTGGGTACAACATCTCTTATACACTTCCTGATAAACTCAGTCACCGTCTCAGTATATTCGTCAATATTATTCTCGTAAGCTACCCGGAACGTATCCCAGTCCACGTAATCAAAACAATCTTGAAGCGTGGATTGCGATTGGACAGTCCAGCGTTGAATAGTCCTTAGCACGGGTACTTCCTGTTTGAGTTTCTGCCTATAGGAAGGGAGGAGAAAAATGGAGTCGTGGTCAGATTTGCAGAAAGAAGGGAGGGCGGGCCTTGTATGCATCCCGGAGAACTACAGTCGATATGTTGATAGAATTTAGGCAGCTTTTTCCTCAAATTTGCTTCATTTAAATCCTTACCTCCAAAAAATGCTGCCTAAGGATATGTGGTTTCCAGTTTGCATAAAGTCCAGTGAAGTTCTTTGAGGGCTGTCGTACTATCTGCTTTAGGGGGGATATACATGGCCATGACTATAACCAAAGAACATTTTCTTCTGAGATAATACGGTCGGCATTTGATTGTGAGGTATTCTAGGTCATGTGAACAAAAGGACTTGAGTTCCTGTATGTTATCACAATTACACCATGAGTCGTTAATCATGAGACATACACCCCCGCCCTTCTTCTTCCCGGAGAGATGTTTAGTCCTGTCGGTGCGATGAACTGAGAATCAAGATGGCTGGACCGATTCAGACAGTATATACTGAGAGAGCCATGTTTCCGTGAAACAGAGTTTGTTACTAGACTGGTG
Organism: Salvelinus alpinus; assembly: GCF_045679555.1. Taxonomy (NCBI): domain Eukaryota; kingdom Metazoa; phylum Chordata; class Actinopteri; order Salmoniformes; family Salmonidae; genus Salvelinus; species Salvelinus alpinus. The sequence continues at coordinate 70,183,071 of NC_092088.1, read as the reverse complement.
TATAATGCTCTACACTAATTGAAAATGCATCACCCTACTCAACAGACACTGTAACTCTTCTGACGTAAAACCTCGTACACCCAAATACTTTTCTGCATCTGTCACTACAACCTCTATTTTCTGTGACTTACAATCCATCAATCGTTCCAATTTATTTATAAAGCCCTTTTTACATCAGCAGATGTCACACATTGCTATTCAGAAACCCAGCCTAAAACCACAAACAGCAAGCAATGCAGATGTAGAAGCACAGTGGCTAGGAAAGATTCCCTAGAAAGGCAGGAACCTAGTTAGAAACCCAGAGAGTAACCAGGCTCTGAGGGGTGGCCAGTCCTCTTCTGGATGTGCCGGGTGGAGGTTATAAGAGTACATGTCCATTTATGACCAGATTGTGCTTCAAGAAAGATGACCAGTAGGGTCAAATAATAATCAGTGGTTGTAGAGGGTGCAACAGGTCAGTACCTCAGGAGTAAATGTCAGTTGGCTTTTCATGGCCGAGTATTCAGAGAAAACAGCAGGTCCCGGACAAGGTAGCACGTCTGGTGAACAGGTCAGGGTTCCCTAGCCACAGGCAGAACAGTTGAAACTGGAGCAGCAGCATGACCAGGTGGACTGGGGACAGCCAGGAGTCATCAGGCCAGGTAGTCCCGAGGCATGATCCATGGGCTCAGGTCCTCCGGGAGGGGAGAGAGAGCGGGAGAGAGAGAAAATTAGAGGGAGCATACTTAAATTCACACAGGACACCAGATAAGATAGGAGAATTAATACAAATATAACAGACTGACCCTAGCCCCTTGGCACATAGACTATTGCAGCATAGATACTGGAGACGGAGACAGGGGTGAGTCGGTGGACACTTTTGCCCCGTCCGACGATGCCCCCGGACAGGGCCAATAATTCAGGATATAACCCCACCCACTTTGCCAAAGCACAGCCCCCACACCAATAGAGGGATATCAACAGACCACCAACTTACTACCCTGAGACAGGACTGAGTATAGCCCACAAAGATCTCCTCCACCGCACAAGCCCAAGGGGGCGCAAAACTGGACAGGAAGATCCTGTCTGTGACTCAACCCACTCAAGTAACGCAACCCTCCTAGGGACGGCATGGAGGAGCACTAGTAAGCCAGTGACTCATCACCCGTAATAGGGTCAGAGGCAGAGAATCCCAGTGGAGAGAGGGAAGCCGGACAGGCAGAGACAGCAAGGGCGGTTCGTCGCTCCAGTGCCTTGCCGTTCACCTTCGCACTGGTGGGCCAGACTACACTCAATCATAGGACCTACTGAAGAGATGAGTCTTCAGTAATGACTTAAAGGTTGAGGCCAAGTCTGCGTCACTCACATGGATAGGCAGACCATTCCATAAAAATTTAGCTCTATAGGAGAGTGCCCTGCCTCCAGCTGTTTGCTTAGAAATTCTAGGGACAATAAGGAGGCCTGAGTCTTGTGACCGTAGCGTATGTGTAGATATGTATGGCAGGACCAAATTGGAGAGATGGGTAGGAGCAAGCCCATGTAATGCTTTGTAGGTTAGCAGTTATACCTTGAAATCAGCCGTGTTTAGCACTAACTGAGGTTTATTTAGTGCGTTATCTGTGTAGCCAGAGAGTAGTTCATTGCACTAGTGTAATCTAGAAGTGACAAAAGCATGGATTAGCTTTTCTGCATAATTTTTTGACAAAAAGTTTCAGATTTCTGCAATGTTACGAAGATGGAAAAAAGCTGTCCTTTAAATATTCTTGATATGTTCGTCAAAAGATTAATTGTCAGATCCAACAGCAGATCTCTTTGTTTCTAGGGACCTAGAACTAGCATCTCTGTTTTGTCCGAGTTTAAAAGTAAAACATTTGCCTCCATCCACTTCCTTATATCTGAAACACAGGCTTCCAGAGTAGGCAATTTTGGGGCTTCACCATGTTTCCTTGAAATGTACAGCTGTGTGTTGTCCGCATGAAGTGAAAGTTGACATTGCGTTTCCAAATGACATCAGCAAAGAGGTAGAATATATAGTGAAAACAATAGTGGTCCTAAAATGGAACCTTGAGGAACGCTGAAACCTACAATTGATTTTTCATAGGACAAACCATCCACAGAGACGAACTGATATCTTTCCAACAGATAAGATCTAAACCAGGCAAGAACTTGTCCGTGTAGACCAATTAAGGTTTCTATCTCTCCAAAAGAATGTGTTGATCGGTGGTTTCAAAAGAAGCACTAAGTGCAGTCTCAGTGCTATGATAGGGTCTAAAACCGGACTGAAGCATTTCCTATACATTATTTGTCTCCAGGAAGGCATTGAGTTAATGCGCAACAGCTTTTAATATTTTTTTTGAAAAGTCGAGGTTTGGCTTTTTCAAGAGGCTTTATTACTGCCACTTTTAGTGAGTTTGGTACACCTCCGGTGGATAGGGAGTCATTTATTATGTTCAACATAGGAGGGCCAAGCACAGGAAGTAACTTTTTCAGTAGTTTAGTTGGAATAGGGTCCAGTATGCAGCTTGACGGTTTAGAGGCCATGACTATTTTCATGAATGTGTCAAGAGACACAGGATTAAAAAAACTCAGACTCAGAACAACTGAGCTTTGGAGAAATATGCAGATTCAAAGAGGAGTCCGTAATTTGCTTTCTAATGACCATTATCTTTTCATTGAAGAAGTTTGTGAATTTATCACTGCTGAAGTGAAAGCGATCCTCTCTTGTTGAATGCTGCTTTTTAGTTAGCTTTGCGACAGTATCAAAAAATACCTTTTGGATTGTTCTTATTCTCCTCAATTAGGTTGGAAAAATAGGATGATCGAGCAGCAGTGAGGGCTCTTCGATATTGCATGGTACTGTCTTTCCAAGTTAGTCGGAAGAATTCCAGTTTGGTGGAGTGTCATTTCCGTTCCAATTTACTGGAAGCTTGCTTCAGGGCTCGGTTATTTTCTGTATACCAAGGAGCACATTTCTTGTGACCAATGCTTTTTGTTTTTAGGGGTGCAACTGCATCTAGGGTATTAAGCAAGGTTCAATTTAGATTCTCAGTTAGGTGGTTAACCGATTTTTGTACTCCGACGTCCTTGGGTAGGTGGATGTTGTCTGGAAGGGCATCAAGGAATCTTTGGGTTGTCTGAGAATTTATAGCACGGCTTTTGATGATCCTTGGTTGGTGTCTGAGCAGATTATTTGTAGCGATTGCAAACGTAATAAGATGGTGGTCCGATAGTCCAGGATTATGGGGGAAAACATTTAGATCCACAATATTTATTCCACGATACAAAACTACATCCAGGGTATGACTGTCGCAATGAGTAGGTCTGGAGACATGTTGGACAAAACCCACTGAGTTGTTGATGGCTCCGAAAGCTTTTTGGAGTGTATCTGTGGATTTTTCCATGTGAATATTACAGTCACCAAAAATGTTATCTGCCATGATTACAAGGTCCGATAGGAATTCAGTGAGGAATGATGTATATGGCCCAGGAGGCCTGTAAACAGTTGCTATAAAAAGTGTTTGATTAGGTTGCATAGATTTCATGACTAGAAGCTCATTTTTGGGGATAAATTGCAATTTGCTGTCATAAAACACCTCCACATTTGCGGGATATGGTCACTAGTGTAACCAGGAGGAGAGGCCTCATTTAACACAGTAAATTCATCAGGCTTGAGCCATGTTTCAGTCAGGCCTATCACATCAAGAGTATGATTAGTGATTAGTTCATTGACTATGACTGCCTTGGAAGTGAGGGACCTAACATTAAGTAACCCTATTTTGAGAAGTATGATATCACAATCTCTTTCAATAATGACAGGAATGGAGGAGGTCTTTATTCCAGTGAGATTGCTAAAGCAAACGCCGCCATTCTTCTTCTGTTGATTTTATGGCGGACTACAACCCAAAAAGATGTAGTATTGCCGTCACCAAATGGACGGGATGAAACCAAAACAAGGTAAAAAGAAAATCCATACGTGATATGGAAACTAACTTAATCCACCCAAATAAAAATAGTACATTGACAAAACAAAACTCCCACTTCTTCCTTCTTTCAATTCTCCATATCTCCCTTCTCAGGCTCTAGGGCCTGAGAGGGTGGTACGGCTTGTGACAATATTCCATGTAACTCCTTTGCCGAGAAATCTTACAGCCCCAGGAACCGCTCCGCCGCTTCCACAATGATTTATATCTTCCTGGACCTTCTCTCCACCTTGGCAGTGCAATTTATCATCATAGCTATAAAGGCACAAAGTTCACCTTCTTAACCTTTACTTTAAAATGTCAGGATCCTGCTGGTGAAAGGCAACCACTGGCCTATCCACCACCATGGACTCTTCAAGTGCACCATTCAAACCCTCAACCCTTTTAATAGCTGCTGCTTGTGATATGCTCTGGATAGCCCTGACTTTGGCCACCTCATTCTCTTTCACCCTTGTGGGGCATTCAAAAGATGTGGCTTCATGGTTCCCACCACAATTGCAACATGTCACGTTTTCATCACTTTTATAACACATAATATGATTTTTTCCACAACTTGGACATCTCGGCTTCTCCCTTCCGCTAACATTTGAAACATGACCAAAAGCTTTACAATGATCACACTGCATTGGTCTTGGGATAAATGTTATGACTCTGTAGTTAATATACCCTAACTGCCCTTGAGTAGGAAAAAAAACTAAAGAACAGATGGACTCTTCACTTTTTCTTCATTCACCACATGATTCATCCGACATGCATCAATCACTCCAGGAATAGTTTTCATCTCTTCAACATCTACTTCCCACGAGACTCCAGATGTAACCCCCTTGAAGGGTGCCCTGTTCCTAAGAGACACACACAACACTTCAAACTTATCAAATCGGGTGAGACGCAACACACGTATATTTCGACACCTCAGAAGCACAAAAAATCGAAACCAGCCCGCTTCTTGTGATCCTCATAGCCTTCACTCTACCCAGCAACCTCTCCACCAGTTTGGAAATCTCAAATGGATTCCTCAAGATTGATAATTCGATCAGCTGCTGCTCATTTACAAACCATACTCCTACAAGATACAAAGTGACATTCTCATCACTGTACTCTACTTTGCTCCGTTTTCCTTTCTTTTGGACAATATTCCAATTCTCCTTGATTCTACCGCCATTAGATTCAGAATCCACTTCATCATCCGCTTCCGCAATCTTTCCAGTTGATTTCTCTTCTCTACCTCTGTGTAAATTACAGCTCGCGAGCTCCTCCCAAAACCGAACACTCCTGCCAGCCATCCGAACACCGCTATGTTTAGTTTTGCTCAACCTATATCGAGGCACAGATACGGTCTCAATGGGGATAGCTGAGCTGACAACACTGACTGTGCTAGTGGCAGACTCCACCAAGCTGGCAGGCTGGCCTGCACTCTGCTGCCTGGCCTGCACCCCATCTCATTGTGGCGCTAGAGGAGTTAGAGCTGTTCACCTGACTTTTTCATTAAACTTTTTTGCCCCGGATGCTTTATCTAGACATTGTTCTACAGGACCTTCACCAGCTGACAACTTCTTCCTTCTTTCAATTCTCTGAGAGCACCCCTCCAGCTAGGATGGAGTCCGTCACTCCTCAGCAGGCCAGGCTTGGTCCTGTTTGTGGGTGAGTCCCAGAAAGAGGGCCAATTGTCTACAAATTCTAGCTTTTGGGAGGGGCAGAAAACTATTTTCAATCAGCAATTGAGTTGTGAGACTCTGCTGTAGAGCTCATCACTCCCCTAACTGGGAGGGGGCCAGAGACAATTACTCGATGCAGACACATCTTTCTAGCTGATTTACACGCTGAGCTATGTTGCCCTTTGTGACCTGTTTCATCCTAACATCGTTGGTGCAACGTAGATTACAATATCCCTATACTCTCTACACTTGCCAGTTTTAGCCTCAGCCAGCACCATCTTCAGATTAGCCTTTATGTCGGTAGCCCTGCCCCCTGGTAAACAGTGCATGATCGCTGGATGATTATTTTTATGTCTAATATTGCGGGTAATGGAGTCGCTAATGACTAGGCTTTTCAATTTGTCAGAGCTAATTGTGGGCGGCATCGGTAGTCAGACCCCGTAATGGGTGGAGGAGAGACCTGAGAAGGCTCGGCCTCTTCCGACTCGTTGCTTAACTTCTAGTTGGTCCCAATCCCGGATCCGGGAGCACCCTCATCAGTAAAAAAGCTGACTAGCGTAGCCTAGCATAGCGCCAGAAGTAAATACTAGCATCTAAATATCATGAAATCACAAGTTCAAGACACCAGATGAAAGATACACATCTTGTGAATCCAGCCATCATTTCTGATTTTTTTAATGTTTTACAGGGAAGACACAATATGTATTTCTATTAGCTAACCACGATAGCAAAAGACACAACTTTTTTTCCCCACCATTTTTTTACTGCATAGGTAGCTATCACAAATTCGACCAAATAAAGATATAAATAGTCACTAACCAAGAAACAACTTCATCAGATGACAGTCTGATAACATATTTATTGTATAGCATATGTTTTGTTCGGAAAATGTGCATATTTCAGGTATAAATCATAGTTTTACATTGCAGCCACCATCACAACTCTCACCAAAGCAACTAGAATAACTACAGAGAGCAACGTGAAATACCTAAATACTCATCATAAAACATTTATGAAAAATACACAGCGTACAGCAAATGAAAGACAAAGATCTTGTGAATCCAGCCAATATTTCAGATTTTTTAAGTGTTTTACAGCGAAAACACAATTTAGCATTATATTAGCTTACTACAATAGCCAACCACACAGCAGCATTGATTCATGCACGTTAGCGATAGCGAATAAACCAGCAAAAGATATTACATTTTTCACTAACCATCTCAAAACTTCATCAGATGACAGTCCTATAACATCATATTACACAATACATATATTGTTTGTTCGAAAATGTGCATATTTAGCGGCACAAATCGTGGTTATACAATGAGAATAGTAGCCAAGCTGCCAACAAAATGTCGGGAGAAATCTTGGGAGAGGCACCTAATCTAATCAATAACTAATCATAAACCTGACAAAAAAATACAGGTGTGACAGCAAATGAAAGATACATTAGTTCTTAATGCAACCGCTGTGTTAGATCTTTTAAATTAACGTTACTACGACATACAGCGTGCGTTAAAGCGAGACCGCACCGAAATTAATGGCGGAATAGTAGTGTAACATTTTTCAACAGAACAACGGATTAACATCATAAATAGTTCTTACTATTTGATGAGCTTCCATCAGAATCTTGTGCAAGTTGTCCTTTGTCCAGAAGAATCGTTGCTCGGTTGTAGATTGTCGTCTTCAACTTTGGAATTAGCAGCAAACATTAGCCATGTGACGAAGACGTGTCCAACTCACTATTACGCAGCACAAATGAAATACCGAAAATCGCAATATACTGATATAAACTGATATAACTCGGTTTAAAATAACTACATTATGATGTTTTTAACACCTATATCAAATAAAATCAGAGCCGGATATATCTAAAGCCTATAACGAGAGCTTTTCAGAATGCACTCCTGAGGTCTGTCTTGCGTCATGATGAACGTTGAAAAGAGTGCACACCCGGTTTCAAGAGCTTTTATACGGCCTCAGAACCACCCAGACACTCCATTCCAATTCTCACTGCTTACTGACATCTAGGGGAAGGCGTATGCAGTGCATGTCGACCCATAGATTACATGGAAATTTATAAACTGACCCTGGAACAGAGCCCCCGATTTGAGATTTTTCAGTTCCTGACAGGAAGTTTGCTGCAAAATGAGTTCTGTTTTACTCACAGATATAATTCAAACGGTTTTAGAAACTAGAGAGTGTTTTCTATCCAATAGTAATAATAATATGCATATTGTACGAGCAAGAATTGAGTACGAGGCAGTTTAATTTGGGAACGAATTTTTACAAAGTGGAAACAGCGCCCCCCTATTGAGAAAATGGGGAGAACTGGGTGAAAGTTTCTGTCGGCTGAATGAGCCTGGGATTTATACTACTATGTGTACTTACTGGTGGCATAGACACTGTTTCATCCTTTCCTACACTTAAATTGCCCTTGCCTAACGATTGCACCTGAAGCTGTTCTTGCAACACGGCTATTCTCATCATAAGGTGATAGTTCTCCTGTATATTATGAGTACAGCAACTGCAATTAGATGGCATAGTTTTAATGTTACTACTTAGCTTTTTCAGCTGGTGGAGAGAACAATGTCTAGATAAAGCATCCGGGGCAAAAAAGTTTAATGAAAAAGTCAGGTGAGGAAAAAACTAAGACGTTGGTAAATGTATTAAAAGTAAAAAATGAAAAGTAGCAACAACCAGCACAACAGCACGGAGACAAGTCCGGAAGCTGAGGGTGGAGCAATGAAGGCACACAGATAGGTAGCAATATGGTAGGATAAATTGTAAGCTTCCCCAAGCTTCCATCCCTGCAGTACAGTTGATAACCATTGCTATGAACGCTAAAAAGGCAATCTTATTGAAGCATATATCCCTTGTTGGCCTTTCTCTCTGTACTCATACAAATCTACTACTCACACAAATCCTCTCAGGATCCCTCTCCCTTGACCCATCTTCCACAACTTTCTTCACTGCCTCAGCATACAACACCCTCTGCTCTAATCAAACCCTGGTAACCTCAACCTGCCTCTCTCGCACCGTAAATTTCTGATCCCCTGCCCCATGGACACCCCTACAATTAACACATACCGCTTCTTTCCCCAATGCTACACATTCCTTTGTCTCATGCTTCTGCACACTTCTCACACCTAGGAATCTCCCTCCTACACACTGCTGCCACATGTCCATTAGCTTGACACCTGTAACAACGTAATGTATTCGGGGAATAAGCTCGTACGATATAACTGAAACATCCTAACATCACATTGTCGGGCAAAGACTCAACATCAAAACTCAAAAGAACAGACAATGACTCTACTGTTTTACTAATCACGCCACCCTGTCTGCGTCGCACCAAACGACGAGCATCACAAACACCAGGAATCTTTCCCTTCAGTTGGTCCACTTTCACATTTACCGCTACCCCAGTAATCACTCCTTTCAATGGCACCCTTTTCTTGAGAGCAAAACAAATCACAGCTTTTGTCCCAATTCGTTTTGCACCTACTCCCTCTGACCGGCAGAATCACAAACAATTATCACAAGTCCACTTTGGGATACCTTCACCGATTCCACAGCACCCAACTTCTTTTTCACCCTGAAACCACAAATGTAACTGCCAAAATGCAGGGGTTCACTTTCTCCAAAAATGTCACCCTACCGTCACAGACTCATCGTTATCCAGACTATCAGTGCAAGCCTCGGGCTCCAAGGGCTTCACCACACCTGTCACCTCCGATAATTCGCCCTCATTCACTTCCATTTCTCCTCCAGATCTCAATCCGGCGTACTGCTTACACTTTCTACCATTCTTCTTTGATAAACCATTTCCCATTTTTCTACAATTTTTACCTGACTCAATCTCACCTTCCTCCCTCTATTCAACCTCCGCTGCCACTACTTTTCCTTCCATCCCTCCCCCATATTCCAAGTATACATCTCCTTATAACATTGTACTTCTCCTAACATACATCTTGTTCTTGCCCACTCAAGGGACACTGTTTTCTAGCTCTTGTAGCCAGTCCTCCAACACTCTACACCTTGAAATGAATTGACAATACAACAGAACAGATGAACTGGAATTACATTTACTCTCATGGAGTGGCCAAAAATAACTAGCTGAAAGGCACGCCCCTACTAATCCACACCTCCAGTCTTCTGAGCTGACCCAATGGCTCAATAACCCAGCATCAACAACCCAACTTAAAAACAATGGGTTTTTTTGTGACCCAACTAGCTGGGTCAGAATAACCCAACGTGTGTTCTTTCCAATAATTAATTAAATTGGTCTGTTTTTAACCCAGCATTTTTTTGAGTGTAGAGGGCTGAATGCTGAATGGTTCTTTAAAGCAACATGAACACAGTGTGTAGTGTTGCAGTGATATTATCTCAAGCAAATTCGCTGATACACAAAGCAACTGTAACGGCTGTCTTCCTCTTCTTCCTCTGAAGAGGTGTAGCAAGGATCGGACCAATACGCAGCGTGGTAGGTGTCCATCTTTTAATAGGGAAAAACTGAACATGAACACAAATACAAAAACAATAAACATGAACAAACCAAAACAGTCCCGTGTGGCACAAACACTGACACAGGAAACAATCACCCACAAAATACCCAAAGAACATGGCTGCCTAAATATGGTTCCCAATCAGAGACAACGATAAACACCTGCCTCTAATTGAGAACCAATCTTGGCAACCATAGACTTACATAAACACCTAGACTGAACACAACCCCATAAATCTACAAAAAAACCTAGACGAGACAAAAACACACAAACCACCCTCGTCACACCCTGACCTAACCAAAATATTTAAAGAAAACAAAGAATACTCAGGTCAGGGCGTGACAGTACCCCACCACAAAGGTGCGGACTCCGGCCGCAAAAACCCAATCTAAAGGGGAGGGTCTGGGTGGGCCTCATTCATGGCGGCGGCTCGGGTGCGGAACGTAGACCGCACTCTACCATAGTCATTTCCCTCTTCAAGGGCCTCTTCAGAGGGACGACCCTCGCCTCCGACCTAGGGTCTAAGATCCTAATTAAAGGCCCCACTGGACTGAGGGGCAGCTCCGAACAGAGGGGCGGCTCCGAATAGAGGGGCGGCTCCAGACTGAGGGGCGGCTCTGGCAGCTCCTGACTGGTGGGCGGCTCTGGCGGCTCCTGACTGGCGGGCGGCTCTGGCGGCTCCTGACTGGCGGGCGGCTCTGGCGGCTCCTGACTGGCGGGCGGCTCTGGCGGCTCCTGACTGGCGGGCGGCTCTGGCGGCTCCTGACTGGCAGACGGCTCTAGCGGCTCCTGATTGACTGACGGCTCTAGCGGCTCCTGACTGACGGACGGCTCTAGCGGCTCAGGACAGACGGGCGGCTTTGACGGCCCCGGACAGACGGGCGGCTCTGACGGCTCAGGACAGTTGGGCGGCTCTGACGGCTCAGGACAGACGGACGGCTCCGACGGCGCTGGGCAGACGGGCAGCGCAGGCGGCGCTGGGCAGACGGGCAGCGCAGGCCAGACGGGCAGCGCAGGCGGCGCTGGGCAGACGGGCACACCTGTAGGGAGGAGATGGAGAGACAGCCTGGTGCGTGGGGCTGCCACAGGACCCACCAGGCTGGGGAGACCTACAGGAGGCTTGGCGTTAGGAGGAGGCACCTGAAGGATCGGGCTGTGGGGGAGCACTGGAGCTCTGGTGCGCAGCCTTGGCACCACTCCCCCAGGCTGGAATACTACTCTAGCCCGGACCCTCCAGAGTGCAGGCACAGGTTGAACCGGGCTGTGGGTGAGCACTGGAGATCTAGTGCCTACTACACGCACCTCTCCCTTAGGCTCCACTCCCACATTTGCCCGGCACGAGCGGAGCGCAGGCATAGGACGCACTGCACCCTCCCAGCGCCCCGGAGACACAGCACGCAGAGCCGACGCAGGATAACCTGGACCAAAACGGCGTACCGGAGACCAGACACGCTGAGCAGGCACAATACGCCCTGGCTGGATGCCCACACTCGCATGACACTTTCGGGGGGCTGCCCTATAGCGCACCGGGCTATGGGCACGTACTGGCGACATCGTGCGCTTAACCGCATAACACGGTGCCTGACCAGTAACGCGCTGCTTATAATAAGCACGAGGAGTGAGCTCAGGTCTGCTACCTGGCTTAGCTACACTCCCCGTGTGCCCCCCCAATTTTTTTTTGGGGGGGGGGCTGCCTCTCGTACCTGTCGCGCTGCCGTGCTGCCTCCTCATATCGCCACCGCTCAGCTTTCGCTGCCTCCAGCTCTGCTTTGAGACGGCGATATTCCCCAGCCTGTGACCAGGGTCCTTTCCCATCCAGAATCGCCTCCCAGGTCCAGGAGTACAGTACAAACACCCTAGACGAGACAAAAACACACAAACCACCCTCGTCACACCCTGACCTAACCAAAATATTTAAAGAAAACAAAGAATACTCAGGTCAGGGCGTGACAGCATCTCAAACATTGAAACATCAAATCTTGTCATACATCACATACTGGTTTCACAAATTATTTGTGGATTCAACTGTTCCGTTATTGTAACAGAATCAATATAGAAAAAATGTTGCTGTATAATTTAGCTCAGTATTTCCCAACTCCATTCCCCGAGTACCCCCAACATCAAATAGTTTGTCTGGTGCTACAACAAAAATGTGCGCTGTTGGTGGTACCTGAGGACTGGAGTTGGGAAACACTGATTTAGCTAGCTAGCCCAAATGGAATTGTCAGCACTGTTTATCAAGCTTGCTAGCTAGTTCATCTTGGACAATTTCAGTTGAAACTTCACAGGATGAGATCAGGGCACTTTCCATTAAATATACAGTGATCCCTCGCCACTTCGCGGTTCACTTATCGCGGATTCGCTATTTCGCGGATTTTCATAATGCATTTTTTTTTTTTTTTTGGTGCATTGTGCTCTGCATTCTGATTCGCTAAAAACTCACTCCCGCTTCTTGTATCAAAACATGCTACGAATTGTGCTATCATTTTGTCGTCTCGTGCAGTTATGTGTACGTACATAAAACAGCTTGGCAAATTTACATTAAGTTGGCCAAATTATCTTGTAATTTCGAACATCTCCTAAACCCATAATGTCGACGAAACGGCCTACACGTGAGTCACTGTATTTGTATACATGTAATAGTTGCTAATTGTAAAAAAAAAAAAAGTTTTCTATTTCGCGGATTTCACTTATCGCGGGTCATTTTCGGAACGTAACCCCCGCGATAAACGAGGGATTACTGTATAGACTGTCAGAAACTGTTAATAATAATTTACCATGACCATCAATGATGTCAAGAAGTTTGCATGAATTTTCAGTTTGACATGTCTCTTGACATAACAACTGAATGCACTTCGGATTGCAAGTTTACAAACAAAAGGATGCTTTTTCGTTCAAGCATATAAACCTTACAGACTTTCTAATATAAAAGACAGGAAAATGAAAATGTTCCCTATAATTCCTCCAATTCTAATAATGGCTGCAGCCCGACACCGGTACACCTATAACAACATCCAGCTCAAGTGCAGGGCGCGAAATTCAAAATCTATTTCTTTTAAATATTTAACTTTCACACATTAACAAGTCCAATACAGCATTTGAAAGATAAACATCTTGTGAATCCAGCCAACATGTCCGATTTTTTAAATGTTTTACAGAGAAAACACCACATATATTTATGTTAGCTCACCACCAAATAAAAAAGAGGACAGACATTTTTCACAGCACAAGTAGGATGCAAGTAGCATGCACAAGCCAACCTAACTAACCTAGAACCAACCTAAATAACCTAGAAAAAACTACCTCAGATGACAGTCCTATAACATGTTACACAATAAATCTATGTTTTGTTCAAAAAATGTGCATATTTTAGCTATAAATCAGTTTTACATTACTGCTACCATCATAGCTACAGTCAGAAATCGCACGGGAGTAGCCAGAGAAAATACAGACACCAACGTCAACTACTAATTACACATCATAAAACATTTCAGAAAAATATATGGTGGATAGCTAATGAAAGACAAAGATCTTGTGAATACAGCCAATATTTCCGATTTTTGAAGTGTTTTACAGCGAAAACACAATATATCGTTATATTAGCTTACTACAATAGCTAGCACACAGCAGCATTGATTCTAGTCAAACGGTAGCGATAGCACAGTTCGACAGATATATGAAAAAGCATCCCAAATTGGGTCCTTATCTTTGTTGATCTTCCATCAGAATGTTCTCCAAGGGGTCCTTTTCAGAACCGTCTTTATTTGGATCCAGAACGAACGATTTCCCTCTTGAATTAGCAAGCACACTGGCCGTGCGGCGCTAACCTCTCCCTCTTGACAAAATTCTTGCGTCGCATCACGTCTAAAGTCCAGAATAAATTTCAATAATATAATTAAACTATATTGAAAAAACATACTTTAGGATGATATTGTGACATGTATCAAATAAAATCGAAGCCAGAGATCATATTCACCTTTAACGAGGGTTTTCCAGGAGCCGAGTCCAGGTCCAACTTCGCGCCCAGGAAAAAAAATAAAGTGCGCACATCTCACTCCAAGAGGTTGTGTTCAATCCCAGGACGAGATAATCAAGTCATTTCTGCTCTCACTTCCGCATGACACCCAGGGGAAGGCGTATGACGTGTTTCTACAGTCCTAAGTGACATGCCCTTTTATAGACAAGCTCTTGAAGAGAGACATCGCTTTTGGAAATCTCACTTCCGGATAGGAAATGGGCTGTAAAAAGAGTTCTGTTCCACTTAGAGAAATAATTCAAACGGTTTTAGAAACTAGAGACTGTTTTCTATCCAATAGTAATAATACTATGCATATTGTACGAGCAAAAATTGAGTAAGAGGCCGTTTGAAAATGGGCACATTTTTCCAGTTTTTCAATACGCCCCCTGCAGCCATAACAGGTTAAAAGTGCAATACATGAAGGCTGTTGTGTGCAATAAATTCAATATATTATGTGAGTAAGTGCGAGCATGTGCAGTCAAAAAACTATACCACTCCCCCGTCTAACCAAGACTCCTCCTCATAGGCCCGACTTTCTCCCTCAAATAACCTTAAAAATCCTCCTCCCGAGCCACTGCACGGGAGGTATTCATCTCCAACAATTGCTTCACACTAATAATTCGCTGGTTATTGTATACAAATACAAATTGGCTATTTGGCTTTAACAAATATATTTGCCCTGTATGTATAAGGAAAATCTCGAATAATATTTGGCGAAACACTGTTGTCAAATTTTGGCACAAGTAGACAAGCTACCTAGCTATGTAAACCAATGCCCACTGCGAACGCACTTCTTGCGATGTTGCTTATGAGACTGTACTTAATTAAATTATGTAAGAGAATAAAATGTTACCATTGGTGTATTAAAATGTGGCTTTTGGTGATGTCACAAAAATCTCTAAATAATCCCACCTCCATCCCGCCTCCTGAATCCAAGTGTTTGACATGGTGGTGGAGACCAGTAACTTTATGACCAATGTTGATCAATGTAGAAGCAACAGTAATTTTTCATACGTTGGTAGTCCGACTTTCATCTGGTTTCATCCAAATGTCATTCAATTGAATGAAAAACATGATTTTGACTCTTTGCGACCTTTAACTATAGCTATTTCAAAAAGGAGGGTAGGAGTCACAGACTGGACAGGGGAGAGAGAGACACGCACACACACACACACACACACACACTTTTCTCCTTGACTGTATCTGTTCTGATCAGAGCTTAAATCTTTAAATTATATTTTTTGCTCTGGCAAGACACTAGATGTGTCTTTTTTCTGTGTCGTTACTACCACAGTTTTTCTGGTGACTGGTTTCAGCTGTGAGGGATTAGCATATAGTTGAGACAGCAGGTTTTGCATGCAGATCAGACAGACAATGAGCTCTGAGCATAGAGTGCAGCGATCATTCAGAGGTCCTAGGTTGCATCTGAAAAGACACCCTATTATTTTAATTTGTTCACTGCTTTGTTCACTGGTCAAAAGTAGTGCACTACATAGGGAATAAGGTGCCGATTTGTGTACGCACATAGTATACACACTGGGGCTGTTGCCATTGAGAGCTCATTGGTTGGTCTGTCGTGCGTTGTTGATGTTTGGATATAGCAAATGTAAATGGAGTATGATTTTTTGAAGACGAGAACTCCACCACTCCGCAATTGTTTTTTATCCTTCTGCCTTTGGGCAAATTATCTGCATTTCTTAATGTCTTCTTATGAAGGATTGGGGAGGGGAAAGATCATTAGGTCATTTTATACTTGTGTACTATTGTTTGTACTGATGAACATGGTACCTTCAGGAGTTTGGAAATTGCGTCCAAAGATGAACCAGACTTGTGGAGGTCTACAATTTTTTTTTCTGAGGTCTTGGCTGATTTCTTTTGATTTTCCCATGATGTCAAGCAAAGAGGCACTGAGTTTGAAGGTAGGCCTTGAAATACATCCACAGGTACACCTCCAAAGGATGTCAATTAGCCTATCAGAAGCTTCTAAAGCCATTACATCATTTTATGGTGTTTAAAGCTGTTTAAAGGCACAGTCAATTTGTTGTGTGTAAACTTCTGACCCACTGGAATTGTGAAACAATGAATTTTAAGTGAAATAATCTGTCTGTAAACAATTGTTGGAAAAATGACTTGTGTCATGCACAAAGTAGTTGTCCTAACCGACTTGCCAAAACTATAGTTTGTTAACAAGAAATTTGTGGAGTGGTTGAAAAATGAGTTTTAATGACTCCAACCTTAGTGTCTGTAAACTTCCGACTTCAACTGTATATTTCTGTGGGCCTAATTCAAATAATGCATGTCAGAACAAGATGCCCAGCGCTTCAAGGCAAGTTTCCTCCATCCTCTTGCTCTCTTCTCACTGGCAAAATTTCAGTTGCATCTTGTGCTCTGGACTGTGACTGGTAGCACAATGTGTGTGTTTGTCTTTCAGTATGAATAAACCATGCTGTTTCGGCAAAATACAATTTGCTCTTAATGACTTTTCTATACAGATTAAATCGCTTACCTGCTTCATAGCAAGCTGCTTTATCCTCACTGATTGGTGAAGGAATTTAATGTCAAGCTAAATAACAAATAAAAATCTATTTCAGAGGTTTAAAAATGAACAGAAAGGAACGATATAAACCGGTACTTTTTGGGGTTTCGAACAGGTTCAGACCTTTATTTTGCTGATCGGGACAGTGGAATGGAACGAAAAAAATAATGGTTCTGTTCAGAACGAAATGAGTGGACAATAATTTCGGTTCCAAACCCTGTTTGGCATTGAATCACATATTTGGTTTCAACAAATGTAGTAGTTTCAATTGAGAACCTAACTAATTTACTTGAAGTAGATATTTTTTAGGTTGATCCAAAGAGTATGTTTTTACAGTGTAGGCCTACCTCAGTGGGGCCTAATTTAAGACACATTCCACCCACACTCGATTCCGTATGCAACACACGTATGCACCCAGCACCCACACACACCGACTACAAGATCATTGGGAGCTGTGGTGGTACTGTACCTGCATGTGAGGAAAATACAGAGTAGCGCTAACTTGGACAATGATGGCAGCATTCCTCGTTCTAACAGGAGGATGTGTGTTTCCAAATAAACAAAATAAGATTCTGATCTCTCTTTCCATTGTCAACATTGAAAAAAGTAATACTTAAGTTATTTTGGGCGTATTGTATGTTTGTGTGCATTTCTGAGGTTGTGAATCATCACCATGTTTATATTAAGTTTTTCCCTGCAGAGTTCCTTTGGTCACCCAGCCTTAACGCTTTGGTTACCCTCACCCAGCCTGGCAGCCCTAACAGTGCATGAAAACACTGGGTCCTATTGGTCCAAGACATCAAAGCCATGTTGTGGATTATTCCAGTCAGGAGCATGAAAATAACACTGTGACAAATACGACTCGCATGGCCAGGACACAATGTCCCTCGTCCGTTCCCATTCCACCTCGCTCTGAATCAGATTGCATGTAAATATCCCAAATTAGACCATCTGCCTCTCCACCAGAAATTCAGCATTATCTTTTTCACCAGGGGTTATAGGTAACACAAACAACAGGACAGGTCATCACACAAGTCCAGTAAAGGCAATTTTCTGACCGTCAAGAGGTCGTAAGTAATGTCAGGTGTGTACACACACATCATGTTTCCCTTGTATGTGATGGTGCTTAGCACACAACACAATGGATCTGCGAGTGTATAAGCATCCATGAGGCCCTTCTCTCTAATTTGCCGTGCATGTTTGGAGTCTTTGGCACGGCCCTCATATCAAGGGGGTGGTGGGAGTTGGGGGCTGTAGTATACACTGTAGTGGAGCCGCTGCACCGGACAGCTGTGAAAACAGCCACCCCAGTCCTTACAAGCCCAGCCTGACCTAAAACAATGGCTGAGACACTGTACGTGTGGTCCAACCTGACCAGACCAGAGATGAGAGGACCACAGGTGAACTGGACACAACAGTAAAGTACACCTGCAGGACCTCCAACACCTGTTGTGTAGAAATACAATGTAATACTATTCCATTCTATGAATACAAGTTCAGAGAATTTTTCATAGAACTCATTCCATGTCTTGTCATCATTACAGTAGTTCAATTATTCTATTTTTATACTGTGAAATTCAGATTTGATACTAAACCCTTCTGAAATGCCAGCTTTGGTTGGTGTTGCGCTGTTGGAAATATTTGATTTATTTGGAGAAGTTAGCGGCAAATTCTTCAGTCATGCAAAGTCCTGAGCTCTAAAATAAGCCTGCTCACAACAAAGAGGAAATCAATGTCCCTGCCAGTCAAAACGGAGTTCCAGCTGCTGTCATGGATCAGGTTCTAGACTCTGGCAGACTCCCACATCATTACGATGTACTGCAGTGCTAAGAGTCTAATTACAGTGATATAACTGTCTGAAATAATACTAATGTAATTAGAAAAGACTAAAGAAGAGCCTATTAAACATCTCCAGGAGCAACCAGGCCACTGTCTGTGAGGTGTTTATATTTTGAGATCTACTGTATACTAATACATTCCTGACATTTAATCCTAGTAAAAATTCCCACATTTTAAATACATTTTAATCTATTATGAGGGAAATGTTTGATTTGAGCGCAGACTTTTGATAGGGTACCTACAGTACACTGTAAACATATCCTGTTGTAATGTACTGTTAAATCATTTTTTTTTTTTACAGTGTAGCTAAGGATAATCTCTAGACAGATGGGTTGCCGTAGCTAAACATGAGCACAAATCCTGCCCAAACTCTAAGCTCGCCTTCTTTTGAGAGAATACGAAATCCTACCCAGACCTTGTGCTGTTGCTCAAAAGTCTGCGAATTCCAAGACTAAGCTAAAGATATCAACCCAAAAAAACGAACACACACACATACACACACACACACACACACACACACACACACACACACACACACACACACACACACACACACACACACACACACACACACACACACACACACACACACACACACACACACACACAAACAAACTTTCAAATACACCTGTACCAACCACGTACACACACACAAACACACCTCACTGACTCCCAGTAGCACTGGGTTCCGAGGCTGGCTGGGGGAAAAAATAACTCAACCTTTCTACCTGAAGCACTGGCAAACAAACCAACCTGCTTTTAAAACCAC
This sequence comes from Salvelinus alpinus, assembly GCF_045679555.1. Classification (NCBI taxonomy): domain Eukaryota; kingdom Metazoa; phylum Chordata; class Actinopteri; order Salmoniformes; family Salmonidae; genus Salvelinus; species Salvelinus alpinus. The sequence continues at coordinate 70,163,787 of NC_092088.1, read as the reverse complement.
ATCAACCATGCCAACAGTTTGAAAAACATAATTGTTGATGAATCAAGATTACGAAGCTGTACTTCTTTACGTCTGTGATTTTGTTATTATTTTACTGTAGCGTGTTACACTATGAAATATTAAATTATACAATGGACTAATAAAGATCTATTCTAGTCAATGACTTGGCTTCAGGAGGTAGTTTTCCAGAGGGTGGTGGGATGTCAAGCGACCCTTGAAACGTTGGAGCCCAGAGCGGTCCGATCTGGATTTTCCAGCATGGAGGGGCTACAGCATGCCACTGCGATAACATGAGCAGTGTGATGGAAAAACTAGACCTGTGTGTGTGTGTGTGTGTGTGTGTGTGTGTGTGTGTGTGTGTGTGTGTGTGTGTGTGTGTGTGTGTGTGTGTGTGTGTGTGTGTGTGTGTGTGTGTGTGTGTGTGTGTGTGTGTGTGTGAGTGAGTGAGTGAGAGTGTGTATAAGGCATCTGGATATAATCAGCAGTGAACCACAGAGGGCCTGGTTGTGTGGCCATATCGTCTGTGAAAATATAGAACTGAAGGCTCTAGTGTGGACAGTTCTTTGACCTATTGAAGTCCACAGTGGACTGACACTGGGACATCTCTTACACTATGTATCTGTCCATGCTTCATGTTAGACAGACAGCCTATAACTCACAGGTCCAAGGTACAGGCATTAATTGTGTGTGGTGGGTCGGTAATGTTGCAGTACGGGTCGGGTCTGAGTCTGGGTGTGTGTGTGTTGGGAGGATTGCAGAATGGGACGGATCTGGGTCTCTCCATCCTAGCAGGAGGCGTCTGGACAGGGTTTTTATGGGCTGCACGGTGTAGTCCGAATCGAATGGAACATGAACCCCTGTGTGACCTTCACAAGAAGCACATCCAGTAAAAACTGCTAAGCCAGCTCTGCCAGAACAACCCAGCAGACCTGGGTTCAAATACATCATTATTTAAGTATTTGTATTCTAAATACAAATTTTCTGTGTATTTAAGTATTTTTCAAATAATGTTGCCGAATCTTCTATTTGAAGTATTTGATTTAAAAAATAAATAGAAAAATCTATATATACTATTTAAAACTATTTGCAAATACATTTCAAATACTCCTTGGACTAAACAGACCTGGGCCCGGTTTCCAAAAAGCATCTTGAGGCTAAGTTCATCGTTAGAACCTTTGCCAGATCTTAATTTCCAAGCCGTTTCCCAAAACCGTCTTTATTAACGTTGCACTTGAAATGGTTCTTAATCTGAAGTCTGCCTCGGACCACTCGTAAAACAGCTAAGTGTGTTGTAAAATCACAGTTTACCCCCCTGCGTCACTTTAAACACAGAATATCTACGCAAAACATAGAACGGTAGATGTTTATCTGTCTCTTTGTGACCACTGACAACTTAATAGTTAAATATAAATAGCCTTAAGAGTTAGCAGTGCTATAAACAAGCAAAGCCAGGATAAAAAAATAAGTATAAAAACCGAGATAACTGAATTATATAATAGCTAATAGCTTATTAGGCTAAATATTGACATCACTTTCATGTACAGTACCTTAAGAAAGAATTCACACCCCTTGACTTTTTCCACATTTTGTTGTGTTACAGCCTGAATTTAAAATGTATTAAATTTAGATTTTTGGTCAATGGCCTACACACAATACCCCATAATGTCAAAGTGGAATTATGCTTTTATACATTTTTACAAATTAATAAAAAAATGTAAAGCGGAAATGTCTTGAGTCAATAAGTATTCAACCTCTTTGTTAAGGAAAGACTAAATAAGTTCAGGAGATATGCTTAACAATTCACATAATAAATTGCATGGACTCGCTCTGTGTGCAATAATAGTGTTTAACATGATTTTTGAATGACTACCTCATCTCTGTACCCCACCCACACAATTATCTGTAAGGTCCCTCAGTCGAGCAGTGAATTCCAAACACAGATTCAACCACAGAGAACAGGGAGGTTTTATAATGCCTCGCAAAGAAGGGCACATATTGGTAGATGAGTAAAAATGTAAAAAAGCAGACATTGCATATCCCTTTGAGCAGGGTGAAGTTATTAATTACACTTTGGATGGTGTATCAATACACCCAGTCACTAAAAAGATACAGGCGTCCTTCCTAACTCAGCTGTCAGAGAGGAAGGAAACAGCTCAGGGATTTCACCATGAGGCCAATGTCGACTTTAAAACAGTTACAGAGTTGAATGCCTGTGATAGAAGAAAACTGAGGATAGATCAACAATATTGTAGTTACTCCACAATACTAACCTAATTGACAGAGTGAAAAGAAGGAAGCCTATACAGAATATAAATATTCCAAAACATCCTGCATCCTGTTTGCAATAAGGCACTAAAGTAAAACTGCAAAAAAGTTGCTAAGAAATTTACTTTATGTCCTAAATACAAAGCGTTATGTTTGGGCCAAATCCAACAAAAAACATCACTGAGTACCACTCTCAATATTTTCAAGCATGGTGGTGGCTGCATCATGTTATTGGTAAGCTTGTCATCGGCAAGGACTAGGGAGTTTTTTAGGGTCAAAAGAAATGGAATAGAGGTAAGCACAGGCAAAAAATCATAGAGGAAAACCTAGTTCAGTTTGCTTTCCAACAGACACTTGGAGACAAATTCACCTTTCAGCAGGACAATAACCTACAACACAAGGCCAAATATAAACTGGAGTTGCTTACCAAAATGACATTGAATATTCCTGAGTGGCCTAGTTACCGTTTTGAGTAACACTTTACTTGACACCCAGTGTCATAAAATAACGCAATATATGTCAAATCAGGTGTAAATATATGGGTCATGACAGTGTTATGACCATATTTTGACAGGTTATGTCAAGTTATGTCAGCTATTATAGCATATTATGACATTGTTATGAACGTGTCATAACATGTTATGACACTGAGTGTCAAGTAAAGTGTTACCCAGTTTGGACTTGAATCAGTTTGAAAATATATGGCAAGACTTGAATACCAACTTGACAGAGCTTGAAGAATTAAAAAAACAATGTGCAAATGTTGTACAATCCAGGTGTGCAAAGCTCTTAGAGACTTACCCAGAAAGCTCTTAGAGACTTACTCATGGCCCTAATTGCTCCCAAAGGTGATTTTAACTTGCATTGACTCAGTGGTGATGAACTCCTATGTAAAGAGAAATGTCTGTAATTCAATAAATTATTTGTATCAACCTTAGTTGAATGCACTGACTTACAAATATTATTATTTTTAAAAAAATATTCAGGGAGCCCAGTTGAGACCAGGGTCTCATTGACAATGGAGCCCTGAGAATAAACAACTCAGAAAATAAAAAACAAACTGCAAGGTACAGCAGATACAGGCACACCACATCTCAACAACACAAATAAACCATCATAATCAACCACAACACTAATAAACCCTCACAATCAACCACAACCCCAATAAATCCCCACAATCAACCACAACACTAATAAACCCTTGCAATCAACCACAACACTAATAAACCCTTGCAATCAACCAAAACACTAATAAACCATCACGATCAACCACAACACTAATAAACCATCGCAATCAACCACAACACTAATAATCCCCCACAACACTAATAAACCATCACAACCAACAACAATACAAATAAACCATCACAATCAACCACAACACTAATAAACCCTCGCAATCAACTAAAACACTAAGACACCCTCGCAGTCAACCAAAACACTAAGAAACCCTCGCAATCAACCACAACACTAATAAACCCTCGCAATCAACCACAACACTAATAAACCCTCGCAATCAACCACAACACTAATAAACCCTCGCAATCAACCACAACACTAATAATCAAATCAAATTTTATTGGTCACATACACATGGTTAGCAGATGTTAATGCGAGTGTAGTGAAATGCTTGTGCTTCTAGTTCCGACCATGCAGTAATATCTAACAAGTAATCTAACAATTTTGCAACAACTACCTTATACACACAAGTGTAAAGGAATGAATAAGAATATGTACATATAAATATATGGATGAGCGATGGCCGAACGGCATAGGCAAAAAAATAGGCAAAATGCAGTAGATGGTATAGAGTACAGTATATACATATGAGATGAGTAATGTAGGGTATGTAAACATTATATAAAGTGGCATTAAAGTGACTAGTGATACATTTATTACATCAAATGTTTTATTATTAAAGTGGCTAGAGATTTGAGTCAGTATGTTGGCAGCAGCCACTCAATGTTAGTGATGGCTGTTTAACAGTCTGATGGCCTTGAGATAGAAGCTGTTTTTCAGTCTCTCGGCCCCAGCTTTGATGCATCTGTACTGACCTCGCCTTCTGGATGATAGCGGGGTGAACAGGCAGTGGCTCGGGTGGTTGTTGTCCTTGATCATCTTTTTGGCCTTCCTGTGACATCGGGTGGTGTAGGTGTCCTGGAGGGCAAGTAGTTTGCCCCCGGTGATGCGTTGTGCAGACCTCACTACACTCTGGAGAGCCTTGGGGTTGTGGGCGGAGCAGTTGCCGTACCAGGCAGTGATACAGCCCGGCAGGATGCTCTCGATTGTGCATCTGTAAAAGTTTGTGAGTGTTTTTGGTGACAAGCTACATTTCTTCAGCCTCCAGAGGTTGAAGAGGTGCTGTTGCGCCTTCTTCACCACGCTGTCTGTGTGGGTGGACCATTTCAGTTGGTCCGTGATGTGTACGCCGAGGATATTCAAACTTTCCACCTTCTCCACTACTGTCCTGTCGATGTGGATAGGGGGGTGCTCCCTCTGCTGTTTCCTGAAGTCCACGATCATCTCCTTTGTTTTGTTGAGGTTGAGTGTGAGGTTATTTTCCTGACACCACACTCCGAGGGCCCTCACCTCCTTCCTGTAGTCCGTCTCGTTGTTGTTGGTAATCAAGCCTACCACTGTAGTGTCGTCTGCAAACTTGATGATTGAGTTGGAGGCGTGCATGGCCACGCAGTCATGAGTGAACAGGGAGTACAGGAGAGGGCTGAGAACGCACCCTTGTGGGGCCCCAGTGTTGAGGATCAGCAGGTTGGTGATGTTGTTTCCTACCCTCACCACCTGGGGGCGGCCCGTCAGAAAGTCCAGGACCCAGTTGCACAAGGAGGGGTCGAGACCCAGGGTCTCGAGCTTAATGACGAGTTTGGAGGGTACTATGGTGTTAAATGCTGAGCTGTAGTCGATGAACAGCATTCTTACATAGACTATCACAATCAACCATAGCACTAATAAACCATCACAATCAACCACAACACAAATAAACCCCCCAAAATCCACCAAAACACTAATAAACCACCACAATCAACCATAACACTAACAAACCATCACAATCAACCATAACACTAATAAACCATCACAATCAACAACAATACAAATAAAATCAGCAAAATCAACCAAAACACTTGCTAACCTCAGTGAATTCATCCCTCATCATTGTTCTAAACTGCCCTATTGGCACCAGGGATTCAAGGTTGAATGAGGTTTGCAAATTATTCCAAACATTTGGGTCATTGAAACTAAAGGCTGATTTACCTATGTTGGTAGTGACAAGAGTGCCTGCTAAATGACCAAAATGTGAATGTGAAATGTTTTACAGTGTAACCAATAACATAAAGGTCAACATATTAGGTCTATGGCAACGTCGCTTAACTTGATACTTCATGTTTAATGATTTGAAGAATTTGAATTGTTTAACTATTTTATTGTAGAATATGTCAAGGTCTACTTGAAGCCCAGTTCTGATTTGTTGAGCAATTACCAAAACCATTGTCATCATATCCTATTTTAGTTGACATTGATATTTTTTATAACGATTGAGGGAATGAGCGACTTTGACTTTGGCTTTATTCAGTCTTGCTCACAGTTTACACAAACTGAAGAAATGCAGAATTGACATAAACATTGCATACAAAATAGCATGAGAAAACTCTTGGAATACTGTACATAACACATGGCTAACATAATACAACATCTTGGAATACATAACACATGGACAACATAATACAACATCTTGGAATACATAACACATGGCCAACATAATACAACATCTTAGAATACATAACACATGGCCAACACAATACAACATCTTAGAATACATAACACATGGACAACATAATACAACATCTTAGAATACATAACACATGGCCAACACAATACAACATCTTAGAATACATAACACATGGCCAACATAATACAACATCTTGGAATACATAACACATGGACAACATAATACAACATCTTGGAATACATAACACATGGCCAACATAATACAACATCTTGGAATACATAACACATGGCCAACATAATACAACATCTTAGAATACATAACACATGGCCAACACAATACAACATCTTAGAATACATAACACATGGCCAACATAATACAACATCTTAGAATACATAACACATGGCCAACATAATACAACATCTTGGAATACATAACACATGGCCAACATAATACAACATCTTAGAATACATAACACATGGACAACATAATACAACATCTTAGAATACATAACACATGGACAACATAATACAACATATTGGAATACATAACACATGGCCAACATAATACAACATCTTAGAATACATAACACATGGCCAACATAATAGAACATCTTGGAATACATAACACATGGCCAACATAATACAACATCTTAGAATACATAACACATGGACAACATAATACAACATCTTAGAATACATAACACATGGCCAACATAATACAACATCTTGGAATACATAACACATGGCCAACATAATACAACATCTTAGAATACATAACACATGGACAACATAATACAACATCTTAGAATACATAACACATGGACAACATAATACAACATCTCAGAATACATAACACATGGCCAACATAATACAACATCTTAAATACATAACACATGAACAACATAATACAAAATCTTAAATACATAACACATGGACAACATAATACAACATCTTAGAATACATAAAACATGGCCAACATAATACAACATCTTAGAATACATAACACATGGACAACATAATACAACATCTTAGAATACATAACACATGGCCAACACAATACAACATCTTAGAATACATAACACATGGACAACATAATACAAACATCTTAAATACATAACACATGGCCAACATAATACAACATCTTAAATACATAACACATGGCCAACATAATACAACATCTTAGAATACATAACACATGGACAACATAATACAACATCTTAGAATACATAACACATGGCCAACATAATACAACATCTTAGAATACATAACACATGGACAACATAATACAACATCTTAGAATACATAACACATGGCCAACACAATACAACATCTTAGAATACATAACACATGGACAACATAATACAACATTTTAGAATACATAACACATGGACAACATAATACAACATCTTAGAATACATAACACATGGACAACATAATACAACATTTTAGAATACATAACACATGGACAACATAATACAACATCTTAGAATACATAACACATGGACAACATAATACAACATCTCAGAATACATAACACATGGCCAACATAATACAACATCTTAAATACATAACACATGAACAACATAATACAAAATCTTAAATACATAACACATGACCAACATAATACAACATCTTAAATACATAACACATGGCCAACATAATACAACATCTTAAATACATAACACATGGCCAACATAATACAACATCTTAAATACATAACACATGGACAACATAATAGAACATCTTAGAATACATAACACATGGACAACATAATACAACATCTTAAATAGATAACACATGGACAACATAATACAACATCTTAGAATACATAACACATGGCCAACATAATACAACATCTTAAATACATAACACATGGACAACATAATACAACATCTTAGAATACATAACACATGGCCAACATAATATATTATCTTAGAATACATAACACATGGACAACATAATACAACATCTTAGAATACATAACACATGGACAACATAATACAACATCTTAGAATACATAACACATGGACAACATAATACAACATCTTAGAATACATAACACATGGCCAACATAATACAACATCTTAGAATACATAACACATGGCCAACATAATACAACATCTTAAATACATAACACATGGAACACATAATACAACATATTCAATACATAACACATGGCCAACATAATACAACATCTTAAATACATAACACATGACCAACATAATACAACATCTCAGAACACATAACACATGGACAACATAATACAACATCTCAGAATACATAACACATGGACAACATAATAAAACATCTTAGAATACATAACACATGGACAACATAATACAACATCTTAAATACATAACACATGGACAACATAATACAACATCTTAAATACATAACACATGACCAACATAATACAACATCTCAGAACACATAACACATGGACAACATAATACAACATCTTAAATACATAACACATGGACAACATAATACAACATCTTAGAATACATAACACATGGACAACATAATACAACATCTTAGAATACATAACACATGGACAACATAATACAACATCTTAAATACATTACACATGGACAACATAATACAAAATCTTAAATACATAACACATGACCAACATAATACAACATCTTAAATACATAACACATGGCCAACATAATACAACATCTTAAATACATAACACATGGCCAACATAATACAACATCTTAAATACATAACACATGGACAACATAATAGAACATCTTAGAATACATAACACATGGACAACATAATACAACATCTTAAATACATAACACATGGACAACATAATACAACATCTTAAATAGATAACACATGGCCAACATAATACAACATCTTAGAATACATAACACATGGCCAACATAATACAACATCTTAAATACATAACACATGGACAACATAATACAACATCTTAGAATACATAACACATGGCCAACATAATATATTATCTTAGAATACATAACACATGGACAACATAATACAACATCTTAGAATACATAACACATGGACAACATAATACAACATCTTAGAATACATAACACATGGACAACATAATACAACATCTTAGAATACATAACACATGGCCAACATAATACAACATCTTAGAATACATAACACATGGCCAACATAATACAACATCTTAAATACATAACACATGGAACACATAATACAACATATTCAATACATAACACATGGCCAACATAATACAACATCTTAAATACATAACACATGACCAACATAATACAACATCTCAGAACACATAACACATGGACAACATAATACAACATCTCAGAATACATAACACATGGACAACATAATAAAACATCTTAGAATACATAACACATGGACAACATAATACAACATCTTAAATACATAACACATGGCCAACATAATACAACATCTTAAATACATAACACATGACCAACATAATACAACATCTCAGAACACATAACACATGGACAACATAATACAACATCTTAAATACATAACACATGGACAACATAATACAACATCTTAGAATACATAACACATGGACAACATAATACAACATCTTAGAATACATAACACATGGACAACATAATACAACATCTTAAATACATTACACATGGACAACATAATACAAAATCTTAAATACATAGCACATGACCAACATAATACAACATCTTATAATACATAACACATGGACAACATAATACAACATCTTAGAATACATAACACATGGACAACATAATACAACATCTTAGAATACATAACACGTGGACAACATAATACAACATCTTAAATACATAACACATGGCCAACATAATACAACATCTTAAATACATAACACATGACCAACATAATACAACATCTCAGAATACATAACACATGGACAACATAATACAACATCTCAGAATACATAACACATGGCCAACATAATATATTATCTTAGAATACATAACACATGGACAACATAATACAACATCTTGGAATACATAACACATGGACAACATAATACAACATCTCAGAATACATAACACATGGCCAACATAATATATTATCTTAGAATACATAACACATGGACAACATAATACAACATCTTGGAATACATAACACATGGACAACATAATACAACATCTTGGAATACATAACACATGGACAACATAATACAACATCTTAGAATACATAACACATGGACAACATAATACAACATCTTAGAATACATAACACATGGACAACATAATACAACATCTCAGAATACATAACACATGGCCAACATAATACAACATCTTAAATACATAACACATGGACAACATAATACAAAATCTTAAATACATAACACATGACCAACATAATACAACATCTTAAATACATAACACATGGACAACATAATAGAACATCTTAGAATACATAACACATGGACAACATAATACAACATCTTAAATACATAACACATGGACAACATAATACAACATCTTAAATAGATAACACATGGCCAACATAATACAACATCTTAAATACATAACACATGGCCAACATAATACAACATCTTAAATACATAACACATGGACAACATAATATATTATCTTAGAATACATAACACATGGACAACATAATACAACATCTTAGAATACATAACACATGGCCAACATAATACAACATCTTAGAATACATAACACATGGCCAACATAATACAACATCTTAGAATACATAACACATGGCCAACATAATACAACATCTTAGAATACATAACACATGGACAACATAATACAACATCTCAGAATAGATAACACATGGACAACATAATACAACATCTTAAATACATAACACATGGACAACATAATACAACATCTTAGAATACATAACACATGGCCAACATAATACAACATCTTAGAATACATAACACATGGCCAACATAATACAACATCTTAGAATACATAACACATGGCCAACATAATACATCATCTTAGAATACATAACACATGGCCAACATAATACAACATCTTAGAATACATAACACATGACCAACATAATACAACATCTCAGAACACATAACACATGGACAACATAATACAACATCTTAAATACATAACACATGGACAACATAATACAAAATCTTAAATACATAACACATGACCAACATAATTCAACATCTTAGAATACATAACACATGGACAACATAATACAACATATTCAATACATAACACATGGCCAACATAATACAACATCTTAAATACATAACACATGACCAACATAATACAACATCTCAGAACACATAACACATGGACAACATAATACAACATCTTAGAATACATAACACATGGACAACATAATATATTATCTTAGAATACATAACACATGGACAACATAATACAACATCTTAGAATACATAACACATGGACAACATAATACAACATCTTAGAATACATAACACATTGCCAACATAATACAACATCTTAGAATACATAACACATGGACAACATAATACAACATCTTAAATACATAACACATGGACAACATAATACAACATCTTAGAATACATAACACATGGACAACATAATACAACATCTTAGAATACATAACACATGGCCAACATAATATATTATCTTAGAATACATAACACATGGACAACATAATACAACATCTTAGAATACATAACACATGGCCAACATAATACAACATCTTAGAATACATAACACATGGACAACATAATACAACATCTTAAATACATAACACATGGACAACATAATACAACATCTCAGAATACATAACACATGGCCAACATACTACAACATCTTAAATACATAACACATGGACAACATAATACAACATCTCAGAATACATAACACATGGACAACATAATACAACATCTCAGAATACATAACACATGGACAACATAATACAACATCTCAGAATACATAACACATGGCCAACATACTACAACATCTTAAATACATAACACATGGCCAACATAATACAACATCTCAGAATACATAACACATGGACAACATAATACAACATCTTAGAATACATAACACATGGACAACATAATACAACATCTTAGAATACATAACACATGGACAACATAATACAACATCTCAGAATAGATAACACATGGACAACATAATACAACATCTTAGAATACATAACACATGGACAACATAATACAACATCTTAGAATACATAACACATGGACAACATAATACAACATCTCAGAATACATAACACATGGACAACATAATACAACATCTTAGAATACATAACACATGGACAACATAATACAACATCTTAGAATACATAACACATGGACAACATAATACAACATCTTAAATACATAACACATGGACAACATAATACAACATCTCAGAATACATAACGCATGGACAACATAATACAACATCTTCGAATACATAACACATGGACAACATAATACAACATCTTAGAATACATAACACATGGACAACATAATACAACATCTCAGAATACATAACACATGGCCAACATACTACAACATCTTAAATACATAACACATGGCCAACATAATACAACATCTTAGAATACATAACACAAGGACAACATAATACAACATCTTAAATACATAACACATGACCAACATAATACAACATCTTAGAATACATAAAACATGGCCAACATAATACGATACAACATCTTAGAATACATAACACATGGACAACATAATACAACATCTTAGAATACATAACACAAGGACAACATAATACAACATCTTAAATACATAACACATGACCAACATAATACAACATCTTAGAATACATAAAACATGGCCAACATAATACGATACAACATCTTAGAATACATAACACATGGACAACATAATACAACATCTTAAATACATAACACATGGACAACATAATACAACATCTTAAATACATAACACATGGACAACATAATACAACATCTTAAATACATAAAACATGGACAACATAATACAACATCTTAAATACATAACACATGGACAACATAATAGAACATCTTAAATACATAACACATGGACAACATAATACAACATCTTAGAATACATAACACATGGCCAACATAATATATTATCTTAGAATACATAACACATGGACAACATAATACAACATCTTAGAATACATAACACATGGACAACATAATACAACATCTTAGAATACATAACACATGGACAACATAATACAACATCTTAGAATACATAACACATGGCCAACATAATACAACATCTTAGAATACATAACACATGGCCAACATAATACAACATCTTAAATACATAACACATGGAACACATAATACAACATATTCAATACATAACACATGGCCAACATAATACAACATCTTAAATACATAACACATGACCAACATAATACAACATCTCAGAACACATAACACATGGACAACATAATACAACATCTCAGAATACATAACACATGGACAACATAATACAACATCTTAGAATACATAACACATGGACAACATAATACAACATCTTAAATACATAACACATGGCCAACATAATACAACATCTTAAATACATAACACATGACCAACATAATACAACATCTCAGAACACATAACACATGGACAACATAATACAACATCTTAAATACATAACACATGGACAACATAATACAACATCTTAGAATACATAACACATGGACAACATAATACAACATCTTAGAATACATAGCACATGACCAACATAATACAACATCTTATAATACATAACACATGGACAACATAATACAACATCTTAGAATACATAACACATGGACAACATAATACAACATCTTAGAATACATAACACATGGACAACATAATACAACATCTTAAATACATAACACATGGCCAACATAATACAACATCTTAAATACATAACACATGACCAACATAATACAACATCTCAGAATACATAACACATGGACAACATAATACAACATCTCAGAATACATAACACATGGCCAACATAATATATTATCTTAGAATACATAACACATGGACAACATAATACAACATCTTGGAATACATAACACATGGACAACATAATACAACATCTTAGAATACATAACACATGGCCAACATAATACAACATCTTGGAATACATAACACATGGCCAACATAATACAACATCTTAGAATACATAACACATGGACAACATAATACAACATCTTAGAATACATAACACATGGCCAACATAATACAACATCTTAGAATACATAACACATGGACAACATAATACAACATCTTAAATACATAACACATGGACAACATAATACAACATCTCAGAATACATAACACATGGCCAACATACTACAACATCTTAAATACATAACACATGGACAACATAATACAACATCTCAGAATACATAACACATGGACAACATAATACAACATCTCAGAATACATAACACATGGACAACATAATACAACATCTCAGAATACATAACACATGGCCAACATACTACAACATCTTAAATACATAACACATGGCCAACATAATACAACATCTCAGAATACATAACACATGGACAACATAATACAACATCTTAGAATACATAACACATGGACAACATAATACAACATCTTAGAATACATAACACATGGACAACATAATACAACATCTCAGAATAGATAACACATGGACAACATAATACAACATCTTAGAATACATAACACATGGACAACATAATACAACATCTTAGAATACATAACACATGGACAACATAATACAACATCTCAGAATACATAACACATGGACAACATAATACAACATCTTAGAATACATAACACATGGACAACATAATACAACATCTTAGAATACATAACACATGGACAACATAATACAACATCTTAAATACATAACACATGGACAACATAATACAACATCTCAGAATACATAACGCATGGACAACATAATACAACATCTTCGAATACATAACACATGGACAACATAATACAACATCTTAGAATACATAACACATGGACAACATAATACAACATCTCAGAATACATAACACATGGCCAACATACTACAACATCTTAAATACATAACACATGACCAACATAATACAACATCTTAGAATACATAACACAAGGACAACATAATACAACATCTTAAATACATAACACATGACCAACATAATACAACATCTTAGAATACATAAAACATGGCCAACATAATACGATACAACATCTTAGAATACATAACACATGGACAACATAATACAACATCTTAAATACATAACACATGGACAACATAATACAACATCTTAAATACATAACACATGGACAACATAATGCAACATCTTAAATACATAAAACATGGACAACATAATACAACATCTTAAATACATAACACATGGACAACATAATAGAACATCTTAAATACATAACACATGGACAACATAATACAACATCTTAAATACATAACACATGGACAACATAATACAACATCTTAGAATACATAACACATGGCCAACATAATACAACATCTTAAATACATAACACATGGACAACATAATACAACATCTTAGAATACATAACACATGGCCAACATAATATATTATCTTAGAATACATAACACATGGACAACATAATACAACATCTTAGAATACATAACACATGGACAACATAATACAACATCTTAGAATACATAACACATGGACAACATAATACAACATCTTAAATACATAACACATGGACAACATAATACAACATCTTAAATAGATAACACATGGCCAACATAATACAACATCTTAGAATACATAACACATGGCCAACATAATACAACATCTTAAATACATAACACATGGACAACATAATACAACATCTTAGAATACATAACACATGGCCAACATAATATATTATCTTAGAATACATAACACATGGACAACATAATACAACATCTTAGAATACATAACACATGGACAACATAATACAACATCTTAGAATACATAACACATGGACAACATAATACAACATCTTAGAATACATAACACATGGCCAACATAATACAACATCTTAGAATACATAACACATGGCCAACATAATACAACATCTTAAATACATAACACATGGAACACATAATACAACATATTCAATACATAACACATGGCCAACATAATACAACATCTTAAATACATAACACATGACCAACATAATACAACATCTCAGAACACATAACACATGGACAACATAATACAACATCTCAGAATACATAACACATGGACAACATAATACAACATCTTAGAATACATAACACATGGACAACATAATACAACATCTTAAATACATAACACATGGCCAACATAATACAACATCTTAAATACATAACACATGACCAACATAATACAACATCTCAGAACACATAACACATGGACAACATAATACAACATCTTAAATACATAACACATGGACAACATAATACAACATCTTAGAATACATAACACATGGACAACATAATACAACATCTTAGAATACATAACACATGGACAACATAATACAACATCTTAAATACATTACACATGGACAACATAATACAAAATCTTAAATACATAGCACATGACCAACATAATACAACATCTTATAATACATAACACATGGACAACATAATACAACATCTTAGAATACATAACACATGGACAACATAATACAACATCTTAGAATACATAACACATGGACAACATAATACAACATCTTAAATACATAACACATGGCCAACATAATACAACATCTTAAATACATAACACATGACCAACATAATACAACATCTCAGAATACATAACACATGGACAACATAATACAACATCTCAGAATACATAACACATGGCCAACATAATATATTATCTTAGAATACATAACACATGGACAACATAATACAACATCTTGGAATACATAACACATGGACAACATAATACAACATCTCAGAATACATAACACATGGCCAACATAATATATTATCTTAGAATACATAACACATGGACAACATAATACAACATCTTGGAATACATAACACATGGACAACATAATACAACATCTTGGAATACATAACACATGGACAACATAATACAACATCTTAGAATACATAACACATGGACAACATAATACAACATCTTAGAATACATAACACATGGACAACATAATACAACATCTCAGAATACATAACACATGGCCAACATAATACAACATCTTAAATACATAACACATGGACAACATAATAGAACATCTTAGAATACATAACACATGGACAACATAATACATCATCTTAGAATACATAACACATGGCCAACATAATACAACATCTTAGAATACATAACACATGACCAACATAATACAACATCTCAGAACACATAACACATGGACAACATAATACAACATCTTAAATACATAACACATGGACAACATAATACAAAATCTTAAATACATAACACATGACCAACATAATTCAACATCTTAGAATACATAACACATGGACAACATAATACAACATATTCAATACATAACACATGGCCAACATAATACAACATCTTAAATACATAACACATGACCAACATAATACAACATCTCAGAACACATAACACATGGACAACATAATACAACATCTTAGAATACATAACACATGGACAACATAATATATTATCTTAGAATACATAACACATGGACAACATAATACAACATCTTAGAATACATAACACATGGACAACATCTTAGAATACATAACACATTGCCAACATAATACAACATCTTAGAATACATAACACATGGACAACATAATACAACATCTTAAATACATAACACATGGCCAACATAATACAACATCTTAAATACATAACACATGACCAACATAATACAACATCTCAGAACACATAACACATGGACAACATAATACAACATCTTAAATACATAACACATGGACAACATAATACAACATCTTAGAATACATAACACATGGACAACATAATACAACATCTTAGAATACATAACACATGGGCAACATAATACAACATCTTAAATACATTACACATGGACAACATAATACAAAATCTTAAATACATAGCACATGACCAACATAATACAACATCTTATAATACATAACACATGGACAACATAATACAACATCTTAGAATACATAACACATGGACAACATAATACAACATCTTAGAATACATAACACATGGACAACATAATACAACATCTTAAATACATAACACATGGCCAACATAATACAACATCTTAAATACATAACACATGACCAACATAATACAACATCTCAGAATACATAACACATGGACAACATAATACAACATCTCAGAATACATAACACATGGCCAACATAATATATTATCTTAGAATACATAACACATGGACAACATAATACAACATCTTGGAATACATAACACATGGACAACATAATACAACATCTTAGAATACATAACACATGGACAACATAATACAACATCTCAGAATACATAACACATGGACAACATAATACAACATCTCAGAATACATAACACATTGCCAACATAATACAACATCTTAAATACATAACACATGGACAACATAATACAACATCTCAGAATACATAACGCATGGACAACATAATACAACATCTTCGAATACATAACACATGGACAACATAATACAACATCTTAGAATACATAACACATGGACAACATAATACAACATCTCAGAATACATAACACATGGCCAACATACTACAACATCTTAAATACATAACACATGGCCAACATAATACAACATCTTAGAATACATAACACATGGACAACATAATACAACATCTTGGAATACATAACACATGGACAACATAATACAACATCTTGGAATACATAACACATGGACAACATAATACAACATCTTAGAATACATAACACATGGACAACATAATACAACATCTTAGAATACATAACACATGGACAACATAATACAACATCTCAGAATACATAACACATGGCCAACATAATACAACATCTTAAATACATAACACATGGACAACATAATACAAAATCTTAAATACATAACACATGACCAACATAATACAACATCTTAAATACATAACACATGGACAACATAATAGAACATCTTAGAATACATAACACATGGACAACATAATACAACATCTTAAATACATAACACATGGACAACATAATACAACATCTTAAATAGATAACACATGGCCAACATAATACAACATCTTAAATACATAACACATGGACAACATAATATATTATCTTAGAATACATAACACATGGACAACATAATACAACATCTTAGAATACATAACACATGGACAACATAATACAACATCTTAGAATACATAACACATGGCCAACATAATACAACATCTTAGAATACATAACACATGGCCAACATAATACAACATCTTAGAATACATAACACATGGCCAACATAATACAACATCTTAGAATACATAACACATGGACAACATAATACAACATCTCAGAATAGATAACACATGGACAACATAATACAACATCTTAAATACATAACACATGGACAACATAATACAACATCTTAGAATACATAACACATGGCCAACATAATACAACATCTTAGAATACATAACACATGGCCAACATAATACAACATCTTAGAATACATAACACATGGCCAACATAATACATCATCTTAGAATACATAACACATGGCCAACATAATACAACATCTTAGAATACATAACACATGACCAACATAATACAACATCTCAGAACACATAACACATGGACAACATAATACAACATCTTAAATACATAACACATGGACAACATAATACAAAATCTTAAATACATAACACATGACCAACATAATTCAACATCTTAGAATACATAACACATGGACAACATAATACAACATATTCAATACATAACACATGGCCAACATAATACAACATCTTAAATACATAACACATGACCAACATAATACAACATCTCAGAACACATAACACATGGACAACATAATACAACATCTTAGAATACATAACACATGGACAACATAATATATTATCTTAGAATACATAACACATGGACAACATAATACAACATCTTAGAATACATAACACATGGACAACATAATACAACATCTTAGAATACATAACACATATCCAACATAATACAACATCTTAGAATACATAACACATGGACAACATAATACAACATCTTAAATACATAACACATGGACAACATAATACAACATCTTAGAATACATAACACATGGACAACATAATACAACATCTTAGAATACATAACACATGGCCAACATAATATATTATCTTAGAATACATAACACATGGACAACATAATACAACATCTTAGAATACATAACACATGGCCAACATAATACAACATCTTAGAATACATAACACATGGACAACATAATACAACATCTTAAATACATAACACATGGACAACATAATACAACATCTCAGAATACATAACACATGGCCAACATACTACAACATCTTAAATACATAACACATGGACAACATAATACAACATCTCAGAATACATAACACATGGACAACATAATACAACATCTCAGAATACATAACACATGGACAACATAATACAACATCTCAGAATACATAACACATGGCCAACATACTACAACATCTTAAATACATAACACATGGCCAACATAATACAACATCTCAGAATACATAACACATGGACAACATAATACAACATCTTAGAATACATAACACATGGACAACATAATACAACATCTTAGAATACATAACACATGGACAACATAATACAACATCTCAGAATAGATAACACATGGACAACATAATACAACATCTTAGAATACATAACACATGGACAACATAATACAACATCTTAGAAAACATAACACATGGACAACATAATACAACATCTCAGAATACATAAAACATGCCCAACATAATACGATACAACATCTTAGAATACATAACACATGGACAACATAATACAACATCTTAGAATACATAACACAAGGACAACATAATACAACATCTTAGATACATAACACATGACCAACATAATACAACATCTTAGAATACATAAAACATGGCCAACATAATACGATACAACATCTTAGAATACATAACACATGGACAACATAATACAACATCTTAAATACATAACACATGGACAACATAATACAACATCTTAAATACATAACACATGGACAACATAATACAACATCTTAAATACATAACACATGGACAACATAATACAACATCTTAAATACATAACACATGGACAACATAATAGAACATCTTAAATACATAACACATGGACAACATAATACAACATCTTAAATACATAACACATGACCAACATAATAAAACATCTTAGAATACATAACACATGGCCAACATAATACAACATCTTAAATACATAACACATGGACAACATAATACAACATCTTAAATACATAACACATGGACAACATAATACAACATCTTAAATAGATAACACATGGCCAACATAATACAACATCTTAGAATACATAACACATGGCCAACATAATACAACATCTTAAATACATAACACATGGACAACATAATACAACATCTTAGAATACATAACACATGGCCAACATAATATATTATCTTAGAATACATAACACATGGACAACATAATACAACATCTTAGAATACATAACACATGGACAACATAATACAAAATCTTAAATACATAACACATGACCAACATAATACAACATCTTAAATACATAACACATGGACAACATAATAGAACATCTTAGAATACATAACACATGGACAACATAATACAACATCTTAAATACATAACACATGGACAACATAATACAACATCTTAAATAGATAACACATGGCCAACATAATACAACATCTTAAATACATAACACATGGACAACATAATATATTATCTTAGAATACATAACACATGGACAACATAATACAACATCTTAGAATACATAACACATGGACAACATAATACAACATCTTAGAATACATAACACATGGCCAACATAATACAACATCTTAGAATACATAACACATGGCCAACATAATACAACATCTTAGAATACATAACACATGGCCAACATAATACAACATCTTAGAATACATAACACATGGACAACATAATACAACATCTCAGAATAGATAACACATGGACAACATAATACAACATCTTAAATACATAACACATGGACAACATAATACAACATCTTAGAATACATAACACATGGCCAACATAATACAACATCTTAGAATACATAACACATGGCCAACATAATACAACATCTTAGAATACATAACACATGGCCAACATAATACATCATCTTAGAATACATAACACATGGCCAACATAATACAACATCTTAGAATACATAACACATGACCAACATAATACAACATCTCAGAACACATAACACATGGACAACATAATACAACATCTTAAATACATAACACATGGACAACATAATACAAAATCTTAAATACATAACACATGACCAACATAATTCAACATCTTAGAATACATAACACATGGACAACATAATACAACATATTCAATACATAACACATGGCCAACATAATACAACATCTTAAATACATAACACATGACCAACATAATACAACATCTCAGAACACATAACACATGGACAACATAATACAACATCTTAGAATACATAACACATGGACAACATAATATATTATCTTAGAATACATAACACATGGACAACATAATACAACATCTTAGAATACATAACACATGGACAACATAATACAACATCTTAGAATACATAACACATATCCAACATAATACAACATCTTAGAATACATAACACATGGACAACATAATACAACATCTTAAATACATAACACATGGACAACATAATACAACATCTTAGAATACATAACACATGGACAACATAATACAACATCTTAGAATACATAACACATGGCCAACATAATATATTATCTTAGAATACATAACACATGGACAACATAATACAACATCTTAGAATACATAACACATGGCCAACATAATACAACATCTTAGAATACATAACACATGGACAACATAATACAACATCTTAAATACATAACACATGGACAACATAATACAACATCTCAGAATACATAACACATGGCCAACATACTACAACATCTTAAATACATAACACATGGACAACATAATACAACATCTCAGAATACATAACACATGGACAACATAATACAACATCTCAGAATACATAACACATGGACAACATAATACAACATCTCAGAATACATAACACATGGCCAACATACTACAACATCTTAAATACATAACACATGGCCAACATAATACAACATCTCAGAATACATAACACATGGACAACATAATACAACATCTTAGAATACATAACACATGGACAACATAATACAACATCTTAGAATACATAACACATGGACAACATAATACAACATCTCAGAATAGATAACACATGGACAACATAATACAACATCTTAGAATACATAACACATGGACAACATAATACAACATCTTAGAAAACATAACACATGGACAACATAATACAACATCTCAGAATACATAAAACATGCCCAACATAATACGATACAACATCTTAGAATACATAACACATGGACAACATAATACAACATCTTAGAATACATAACACAAGGACAACATAATACAACATCTTAGATACATAACACATGACCAACATAATACAACATCTTAGAATACATAAAACATGGCCAACATAATACGATACAACATCTTAGAATACATAACACATGGACAACATAATACAACATCTTAAATACATAACACATGGACAACATAATACAACATCTTAAATACATAACACATGGACAACATAATACAACATCTTAAATACATAACACATGGACAACATAATACAACATCTTAAATACATAACACATGGACAACATAATAGAACATCTTAAATACATAACACATGGACAACATAATACAACATCTTAAATACATAACACATGACCAACATAATAAAACATCTTAGAATACATAACACATGGCCAACATAATACAACATCTTAAATACATAACACATGGACAACATAATACAACATCTTAAATACATAACACATGGACAACATAATACAACATCTTAAATAGATAACACATGGCCAACATAATACAACATCTTAGAATACATAACACATGGCCAACATAATACAACATCTTAAATACATAACACATGGACAACATAATACAACATCTTAGAATACATAACACATGGCCAACATAATATATTATCTTAGAATACATAACACATGGACAACATAATACAACATCTTAGAATACATAACACATGGACAACATAATACAACATCTTAGAATACATAACACATGGACAACATAATACAACATCTTAGAATACATAACACATGGCCAACATAATACAACGTCTTAGAATACATAACACATGGCCAACATAATACAACATCTTAAATACATAACACATGGAACACATAATACAACATATTCAATACATAACACATGGCCAACATAATACAACATCTTAAATACATAACACATGACCAACATAATACAACATCTCAGAACACATAACACATGGACAACATAATACAACATCTCAGAATACATAACACATGGACAACATAATACAACATCTTAGAATACATAACACATGGACAACATAATACAACATCTTAAATACATAACACATGGCCAACATAATACAACATCTTAAATACATAACACATGACCAACATAATACAACATCTCAGAACACATAACACATGGACAACATAATACA
Source organism: Salvelinus alpinus (assembly GCF_045679555.1). NCBI lineage: Eukaryota > Metazoa > Chordata > Actinopteri > Salmoniformes > Salmonidae > Salvelinus > Salvelinus alpinus. Next base: position 70,138,920 of record NC_092088.1, on the reverse strand, counting down.
ACATCTTAAATACATAACACATGGACAACATAATACAACATCTTAGAATACATAACACATGGACAACATAATACAACATCTTAGAATACATAACACATGGACAACATAATACAACATCTTAAATACATTACACATGGACAACATAATACAAAATCTTAAATACATAGCACATGACCAACATAATACAACATCTTATAATACATAACACATGGACAACATAATACAACATCTTAGAATACATAACACATGGACAACATAATACAACATCTTAGAATACATAACACATGGACAACATAATACAACATCTTAAATACATAACACATGGCCAACATAATACAACATCTTAAATACATAACACATGACCAACATAATACAACATCTCAGAATACATAACACATGGACAACATAATACAACATCTCAGAATACATAACACATGGCCAACATAATATATTATCTTAGAATACATAACACATGGACAACATAATACAACATCTTGGAATACATAACACATGGACAACATAATACAACATCTCAGAATACATAACACATGGCCAACATAATATATTATCTTAGAATACATAACACATGGACAACATAATACAACATCTTGGAATACATAACACATGGACAACATAATACAACATCTTGGAATACATAACACATGGACAACATAATACAACATCTTAGAATACATAACACATGGACAACATAATACAACATCTTAGAATACATAACACATGGACAACATAATACAACATCTCAGAATACATAACACATGGCCAACATAATACAACATCTTAAATACATAACACATGGACAACATAATAGAACATCTTAGAATACATAACACATGGACAACATAATACATCATCTTAGAATACATAACACATGGCCAACATAATACAACATCTTAGAATACATAACACATGACCAACATAATACAACATCTCAGAACACATAACACATGGACAACATAATACAACATCTTAAATACATAACACATGGACAACATAATACAAAATCTTAAATACATAACACATGACCAACATAATTCAACATCTTAGAATACATAACACATGGACAACATAATACAACATATTCAATACATAACACATGGCCAACATAATACAACATCTTAAATACATAACACATGACCAACATAATACAACATCTCAGAACACATAACACATGGACAACATAATACAACATCTTAGAATACATAACACATGGACAACATAATATATTATCTTAGAATACATAACACATGGACAACATAATACAACATCTTAGAATACATAACACATGGACAACATAATACAACATCTTAGAATACATAACACATTGCCAACATAATACAACATCTTAGAATACATAACACATGGACAACATAATACAACATCTTAAATACATAACACATGGCCAACATAATACAACATCTTAAATACATAACACATGACCAACATAATACAACATCTCAGAACACATAACACATGGACAACATAATACAACATCTTAAATACATAACACATGGACAACATAATACAACATCTTAGAATACATAACACATGGACAACATAATACAACATCTTAGAATACATAACACATGGACAACATAATACAACATCTTAAATACATTACACATGGACAACATAATACAAAATCTTAAATACATAGCACATGACCAACATAATACAACATCTTAAATACATAACACATGACCAACATAATACAACATCTCAGAACACATAACACATGGACAACATAATACAACATCTTAAATACATAACACATGGACAACATAATACAACATCTTAGAATACATAACACATGGACAACATAATACAACATCTTAGAATACATAACACATGGACAACATAATACAACATCTTAAATACATTACACATGGACAACATAATACAAAATCTTAAATACATAGCACATGACCAACATAATACAACATCTTATAATACATAACACATGGACAACATAATACAACATCTTAGAATACATAACACATGGACAACATAATACAACATCTTAGAATACATAACACATGGACAACATAATACAACATCTTAAATACATAACACATGGCCAACATAATACAACATCTTAAATACATAACACATGACCAACATAATACAACATCTCAGAATACATAACACATGGACAACATAATACAACATCTCAGAATACATAACACATGGCCAACATAATATATTATCTTAGAATACATAACACATGGACAACATAATACAACATCTTGGAGTACATAACACATGGCCAACATAATATATTATCTTAGAATACATAACACATGGACAACATAATACAACATCTTGGAATACATAACACATGGACAACATAATACAACATCTCAGAATACATAACACATGGCCAACATAATATATTGTCTTAGAATACATAACACATGGACAACATAATACAACATCTTGGAATACATAACACATGGACAACATAATACAACATCTTAGAATACATAACACATGGACAACATAATACAACATCTTAGAATACATAACACATGGACAACATAATACAACATCTTAGAATACATAACACATGGACAACATAATACAACATCTCAGAATACATAACACATGGCCAACATAATACAACATCTTAAATACATAACACATGGACAACATAATACAACATCTCAGAATACATAACACATGGCCAACATAATATATTATCTTAGAATACATAACACATGGACAACATAATACAACATCTTGGAATACATAACACATGGACAACATAATACAACATCTCAGAATACATAACACATGGCCAACATAATATATTATCTTAGAATACATAACACATGGACAACATAATACAACATCTTGGAATACATAACACATGGACAACATAATACAACATCTTGGAATACATAACACATGGACAACATAATACAACATCTTAGAACACATAACACATGGACAACATAATACAACATCTTAAATACATAACACATGGACAACATAATACAAAATCTTAAATACATAACACATGACCAACATAATTCAACATCTTAGAATACATAACACATGGACAACATAATACAACATATTCAATACATAACACATGGCCAACATAATACAACATCTTAAATACATAACACATGACCAACATAATACAACATCTCAGAACACATAACACATGGACAACATAATACAACATCTTAGAATACATAACACATGGACAACATAATATATTATCTTAGAATACATAACACATGGACAACATAATACAACATCTTAGAATACATAACACATGGACAACATAATACAACATCTTAGAATACATAACACATTGCCAACATAATACAACATCTTAGAATACAAAACACATGGACAACATAATACAACATCTTAAATACATAACACATGGCCAACATAATACAACATCTTAAATACATAACACATGACCAACATAATACAACATCTCAGAACACATAACACATGGACAACATAATACAACATCTTAAATACATAACACATGGACAACATAATACAACATCTTAGAATACATAACACATGGACAACATAATACAACATCTTAGAATACATAACACATGGACAACATAATACAACATCTTAAATACATTACACATGGACAACATAATACAAAATCTTAAATACATAGCACATGACCAACATAATACAACATCTTAAATACATAACACATGACCAACATAATACAACATCTCAGAACACATAACACATGGACAACATAATACAACATCTTAAATACATAACACATGGACAACATAATACAACATCTTAGAATACATAACACATGGACAACATAATACAACATCTTAGAATACATAACACATGGACAACATAATACAACATCTTAAATACATTACACATGGACAACATAATACAAAATCTTAAATACATAGCACATGACCAACATAATACAACATCTTATAATACATAACACATGGACAACATAATACAACATCTTAGAATACATAACACATGGACAACATAATACAACATCTTAGAATACATAACACATGGACAACATAATACAACATCTTAAATACATAACACATGGCCAACATAATACAACATCTTAAATACATAACACATGACCAACATAATACAACATCTCAGAATACATAACACATGGACAACATAATACAACATCTCAGAATACATAACACATGGCCAACATAATATATTATCTTAGAATACATAACACATGGACAACATAATACAACATCTTGGAGTACATAACACATGGCCAACATAATATATTATCTTAGAATACATAACACATGGACAACATAATACAACATCTTGGAATACATAACACATGGACAACATAATACAACATCTCAGAATACATAACACATGGCCAACATAATATATTATCTTAGAATACATAACACATGGACAACATAATACAACATCTTGGAATACATAACACATGGACAACATAATACAACATCTTGGAATACATAACACATGGACAACATAATACAACATCTTAGAATACATAACACATGGACAACATAATACAACATCTTAGAATACATAACACATGGACAACATAATACAACATCTCAGAATACATAACACATGGCCAACATAATACAACATCTTAAATAGATAACACATGGCCAACATAATACAACATCTTAAATACATAACACATGGCCAACATAATACAACATCTTAAATACATAACACATGGACAACATAATACAACATCTTAGAATACATAACACATGGCCAACATAATATATTATCTTAGAATACATAACACATGGGCAACATAATACAACATCTTAGAATACATAACACATGGACAACATAATACAACATCTTAGAATACATAACACATGGCCAACATAATACAACATCTTAGAATACATAACACATGGCCAACATAATACAACATCTTAGAATACATAACACATGGCCAACATAATACAACATCTTAGAATACATAACACATGGACAACATAATACAACATCTCAGAATAGATAACACATGGACAACATAATACAACATCTTAAATACATAACACATGGACAACATAATACAACATCTTAGAATACATAACACATGGCCAACATAATACAACATCTTAGAATACATAACACATGGCCAACATAATACAACATCTTAGAATACATAACACATGGCCAACATAATACATCATCTTAGAATACATAACACATGGCCAACATAATACAACATCTTAGAATACATAACACATGACCAACATAATACAACATCTCAGAACACATAACACATGGACAACATAATACAACATCTTAAATACATAACACATGGACAACATAATACAAAATCTTAAATACATAACACATGACCAACATAATACAACATCTTAAATACATAACACATGACCAACATAATACAACATCTCAGAACACATAACACATGGACAACATAATACAACATCTTAGAATACATAACACATGGACAACATAATATATTATCTTAGAATACATAACACATGGACAACATAATACAACATCTTAGAATACATAACACATGGACAACATAATACAACATCTTAGAATACATAACACATTGCCAACATAATACAACATCTTAGAATACATAACACATGGACAACATAATACAACATCTTAAATACATAACACATGGACAACATAATACAACATCTTAGAATACATAACACATGGACAACATAATACAACATCTTAGAATACATAACACATGGCCAACATAATATATTATCTTAGAATACATAACACATGGACAACATAATACAACATCTTAGAATACATAACACATGGCCAACATAATACAACATCTTAGAATACATAACACATGGACAACATAATACAACATCTTAAATACATAACACATGGACAACATAATACAACATCTCAGAATACATAACACATGGCCAACATACTACAACATCTTAAATACATAACACATGGACAACATAATACAACATCTCAGAATACATAACACATGGACAACATAATACAACATCTCAGAATACATAACACATGGACAACATAATACAACATCTCAGAATACATAACACATGGCCAACATACTACAACATCTTAAATACATAACACATGGCCAACATAATACACCATCTTAGAATACATAACACATGGACAACATAATACAACATCTCAGAATACATAACACATGGACAACATAATACAACATCTTAGAATACATAACACATGGACAACATAATACAACATCTTAGAATACATAACACATGGACAACATAATACAACATCTCAGAATAGATAACACATGGACAACATAATACAACATCTTAGAATACATAACACATGGACAACATAATACAACATCTTAGAATACATAACACATGGACAACATAATACAACATCTCAGAATACATAACACATGGACAACATAATACAACATCTTAGAATACATAACACATGGACAACATAATACAACATCTTAGAATACATAACACATGGACAACATAATACAACATCTTAAATACATAACACATGGACAACATAATACAACATCTCAGAATACATAACACATGGACAACATAATACAACATCTCAGAATACATAACACATTGCCAACATAATACAACATCTTAAATACATAACACATGGACAACATAATACAACATCTCAGAATACATAACGCATGGACAACATAATACAACATCTTCGAATACATAACACATGGACAACATAATACAACATCTTAGAATACATAACACATGGACAACATAATACAACATCTCAGAATACATAACACATGGCCAACATACTACAACATCTTAAATACATAACACATGGCCAACATAATACAACATCTTAGAATACATAACACAAGGACAACATAATACAACATCTTAAATACATAACACATGACCAACATAATACAACATCTTAGAATACATAAAACATGGCCAACATAATACGATACAACATCTTAGAATACATAACACATGGACAACATAATACAACATCTTAGAATACATAACACAAGGACAACATAATACAACATCTTAAATACATAACACATGACCAACATAATACAACATCTTAGAATACATAAAACATGGCCAACATAATACGATACAACATCTTAGAATACATAACACATGGACAACATAATACAACATCTTAAATACATAACACATGGACAACATAATACAACATCTTAAATACATAACACATGGACAACATAATACAACATCTTAAATACATAACACATGACCAACATAATACAACATCTTAGAATACATAAAACATGGCCAACATAATACGATACAACATCTTAGAATACATAACACATGGACAACATAATACAACATTTTAAATACATAACACATGGACAACATAATACAACATCTTAAATACATAACACATGGACAACATAATACAACATCTTAAATACATAACACATGGACAACATAATACAACATCTTAAATACATAACACATGGACAACATAATAGAACATCTTAAATACATAACACATGACCAACATAATACAACATCTTAAATACATAACACATGGACAACATAATAAAACATCTTAGAATACATAACACATGGACAACATAATACAACATCTTAAATACATAACACATGGACAACATAATACAACATCTTAGAATACATAAAACATGGCCAACATAATACGATACAACATCTTAGAATACATAACACATGGACAACATAATACAACATCTTAAATACATAACACATGGACAACATAATACAACATCTTAGAATACATAAAACATGGCCAACATAATACGATACAACATCTTAGAATACATAACACATGGACAACATAATACAACATCTTAAATACATAACACATGGACAACATAATACAACATCTTAAATACATAACACATGGACAACATAATACAACATCTTAGAATACATAACACATGGACAACATAATACAACATCTTAGAATACATAACACATGGACAACATAATACAAACATCTTAAATACATAACACATGGACAACATAATACAACATCTTAGAATACATAACACATGGACAACATAATACAAACATCTTAAATACATAACACATGGACAACATAATACAACATCTTAAAATACATAACACATGGACAACATAATACAACATCTTAAATACATAACACATGGACAACATAATACAACATCTTAAATACATAATAGGGTACAGAACATTTATCTTGATGGGATAACTGTATTGTATGAAAAAGGGCTTTTTAAAGAAGATGACTTTGAATGGGCATAAATCATTTAAGAGCTACACTGAGCTCTTTAGCCTATATTCTGGAATAATTTTCAGCACGGGACAGCTCCTGTAACAACACAGTTAAGTTTAACTTGTGCACTGTGTGGTGTTTTGGGAAATGGGTGCGACATCTTCTGCCATTGTTTTTATTATGCATCGTTAAAACACTTGTAACCCTAAATTCCATCGCTATCGGGAAACCAGGACCTGGGCCCGTATCCACAGTGTCTCAGAAAATGTCCTAGGAATCCTGTTAAAACCTGTTTGAAGACAACAACAAAAAACTCCCAGCTCAGAGTAGGTTTTAGGATTATGTTTTGACAGTTTGAATACCAGGTTTGTATCTTATATCATGCTTCCCATTTTTAGATTCAAATGTACTATTTAAAAAAACGGAATCTATTGCATTATTTAGGATGCTTAAGACAGAAGCTTATACTATACTAAATAAAACAAATTATTTGAACAGCAGTGCAGAAAGTATGGTTTCGCATAAAACAATTCTCTAAATAGTGTTTTCAACAAGATTCAACCTCATACCCTTGTGTCCCTGATTGTTCCATAGTTCCCTACTCTACCTGATACGCTACTGGTAAAGTAATACTTTTTTTACAAAATCCAAAATATATTTGTAAGTATGGTGTCCAGTAAAGGCCAGTATTTGAAAGCAGCTTGTAATCAAAGAAAGCACCCAGTGATCAAATGAAGCTTCGGACGTCACGTACTACTGATGAAGTGATACATGCATCGGCACACTGCTTCGAAGTTAGCAGCTTAGCGATTTCAACTCATACCTTGGAGCTCTGGTATCAAACGTAACATCACTACTGCTAACACACTCGTCACTCCTGTTTAACAACTCTAAGGCCTAGAATAAATCAGTTCAAGTTAAATGCCGATAGCAGGCACCCGTATAGCGCCCTACTCTTGTTAGAAGTTCAGAACTAGAAAGTGTAGGCTATATAGAAATAATAACACTCAAATTGAAAAATCATTCAACTAAATAATATGGTTTTCTAACATCCTAATTGAGGTGTAGATTACCTCTCACATTCCAGTATTCAAACTTGGAAACAAGGCTGTATTGGATTTCTGTTAATGCGACTCCATGCAAGTAATGGCAATGTCCACTTTAGCTATAATGCCAGGAGTCACTTGTGGATTTAACAGCTCTAACTCAGTTCCACCTCTGACCCAGCCAAAACAACCGCTATGCGGATGTCGGCTAATTGGGATTTGATTAAATAGAGCCCTTAATTTTAAACGCAACATGCATGATTTTAAATAAATTCATTAGGCCCTAATCTATGGATTTCACATAACTTGGAATGCAGATATGCATCTGTTGGTCACAGATATCTTTAAAAAAAGGTAGGGGCATGGATCAGAAAACCAGTCAGTATCTGGTGTGACAACCATTTGGCTTATGCAGTGCGACACATCTCCTTCGCATGGAGTTGATCAGGCTGTTGATTGTGGCCTGTGGAATGTTGACCCACTCCTCTTCAATGGCTGTGCGAAGTTGCTGGATATTGGCGGGAACTGGAACGCGCTGTCGTACATGGCAATCGGCATCCCAAACATGCTCAATGTGTGACATGTCTGGTGAGGATGCAGGCCATGGAAAAACGGGGACATTTTCAGCTTCCAGGAATTGTGTACAGATCCTTGTGACATGGGGCCATGCAGTATCATGCTGAAACATGAGGTGATGGTGGCGGATGAATGCCACGACAATGGGCCTCAGGATCTTGTCACGGTATTGCTGTACATACAAATTGTCATTGAGAAAATGCTATTGTGTTCATTGTCCGTAGATTATGCCTGCCCATACCATAACCCGACTGCCACCATGGGGCGCTCTGTTCACAACGTGGACATCAGCAAACCGCTCCCCCAGACAACGCCATACACACTGTCTGCCATCTGCCCTGTACAGTTGAAACCAGGATTCAACCGTGAAGACCACATTTCTCCAGTGTGCCAGTGGCCATCAAAGGTGAGCATTTGCCCACTGAAGTTGGATACAACACCAAACTGCAGTCAGGTCAAGACACCTTTCAGTTGTGCAAACCCACAGTTTCATCAGCTGTCCAGGTGGCTGGTCTCAGACGATGGTTACATGTGGTCTGCGATTGTGAGGCCAGTTGGATGTACTGCCAAATTCTCTAAAATAATGTTGGGTGGGGCTTATGGTAGAGAAATGAACATTCAATTCTCTGGCAACTGCTCTGGTGGACATTCCTGCAGTCAGCATGCGAATTGCACACTCCCTCAAAACTTGAGACATCTGTGGCATTGTGTTGAGTGACAAAACTGCACATTTTAGAGTGGCCTTTTATTGTGCACCTGTGTAATGATCATGCTGTTTAATCAGATTATTTTTATGCCACACCTGTCAGGTGGATGGAAAGGTGAAATTCTCACTAACAGGGATGTAAACAAATTTGTGCACAAAATTTGAGAGAAATAAGCTTTTTGTGCATATGGAACCTTTCTGGGATTTTTATTTCAGCTCATGAAACATGGGACCAACACTTTACATGTTGCGTTTCTATTTTAGTTGAGTGTAACAATGTGACATTGCCCTCCAAATGTATAACTTTAATCATTATGTAGGTTATTTCAATAATCAAACGAAAAATGTATGATTATTTTGTGTTTAGGCATATCATGTGAAATAGGCCTCGTGAAATTATTGTCAAAATTGCAAGAGATAGGCTGTTCCATGTAGGTCTATGGATTGATAATATAGAAATATGCAAATATTCTTTCAACAACTACAAAGCAATTGCACGTGGTGCAGGAACCACTGACTCACTGCATTTTTCTATTATCAAGACGCCTGCTGGTAACTCTTAACTGGTGAGGAGGTCTCCTAATTATCTGTCGACTAGGTGGGACTCTTATGACTTAAGAGACTTAATGCATAGAGACTTTACTGATATTACTAGGAGTAAAATGTCTCTATTCTCAGCACTTATGGCCTTTTTTCTACCCTGAGATGCTTTGTGATGCTGGGTTCCAATGCATGGGAGTATTTAAATATTTGTATTTTAAAAAACACTTTTCAAATATATGCAAATACTTTCCAAGTGTATTTACAAATGCATTACTAAATAATGAACTACTTGTATTTTCAAAAAAAGAATATCTAAAGACTTACTTCAAAATCTATGTGAAAGTAATTGAAATACTTTAAATATTGTATTGAACCCAGGTCTGCCACCCAGTGAGAGGGAAGTGGTGATGTCACGTTTTTGGCCCCATAGAAGAATCTCATTCTATTGACCCAAGTTAAGAGGGGTTTGGTTAAATGTGTAAGACACATTTCTGTTGAATGCATTCAGTTGTACAACTGACTAGGTATCCCCTTTTCCTTTCCCTTGTGTTATTTGAGTCGTCTCTGACTGATTACCAATTGATACACCTTACAGCTCTGTTATGAGACTGCCTATTTTCTTGAACTCGCTGATGCATAAATAGTTCATACAGTTTCTAAAGTTCTGGTCAGTCACTACTGTATATTTAATTGGGACTTTTTGGCAGCCCTGTGAGGAAGCAGTTCATAATATGATGGACAAGTGTCAGCATCCTGAGAGCAATGCAGCAGACACGGAGGGAAGTAGAGTAGTCACCGACGTGTGGGTTGCTGGGGTTTTTGTGTCTGTTTGTTAGAGTAGAGAGAAGTCAGGTAAGACTGCACACCGAAGCTACTCTCAAGCACAGCAGCAGTTCTCTGGCTTGGAAGCAGCCCAGCCCTCCAGCCAGAACTACACTGCAGTTTTCTACTCACATAAAGTGGAGCGGTTCTACATTCTGGTGGGTGAATGTAATGAAAGGCTGACCGGGACATCGTGTGGGGTGGAGAGGATGAAGAAGTGAGGGAGAAAGCGAAAGAGAGGGAAGAGAGAGGGAACAGTAATGGTCATGTGAGCAGAGGACAGAGGACACTGCAGGGTTAGAAACAGGCCACATTATAATCAAAATCAAATCAAATTTTATTGGTCACATACACATGGTTAGCAGATGTTAATGCGAGTGTAGCAAAATGCTTGTGCTTCTAGTTCCGACAGTGCAGTAATATTTATAATATATAATCTAACAATTTCCCAACAACTACCTAATACACACAAATCTAAAGGGGTGAATGAGAATATGTACATCCCTCCATCATGATGAAACGATGGAGGGAAGGAGAGAGAAAGTAGAGAGAGAAGCAGATACACACTAAAAAAATAAGTGTTATTTGGGAAGGATGATGGGTTCTTTAAGGGTTCTTTGGAAAGGATGATGGTTCTTTGTGGAACCATACTGATCCAAAGAGCCCTTTGAGCTCTTCAATATTTCTTTGAATTTCAGAAAATAGCTCTTTATTATTTGAGTTATAATCTAAATTTAGGGACGTAATGCCATTAGAATATTATGGGGCGTGGTTTGCGCACAGCTCTTTTAGTGCAACCGAGTGAGAGTGCCATTCCAGTTTACCTAATCTGTTGTGTTATGCCATTACACATTATATATGACTATGTCCACTAGTGGTGTCTTGAGGAAGACTCAAAAATGATGCTACCACGAGTGATGGGGAAATGAAGCTTCTTGAAGCATTGAGACTTTCTAGTCAGTTGTGTCGGAAATAGGTTCATTACTCGAGGCTTGGATCAACACAGTGTACACTAGTGGCACCTGCTGGTCAAAAGAATTTAGAGCAGCCAAATGATTATAGATGATGTCCCACATGCCATAGCGCGTGTAAAGAGTAGCCTTTTTGTCTTCTACCAAAAATATACCGAACCAATCAGGTGGCTGTTCGACGAAACAAAGCTTTGGATGTCATTGATCACGTGCTTCTGATAAAGTGATACAGGCATTGGCACACTACTTCGAAGTGCACTTCTTAGCGATTTCGACGCATGCCTTGGAGCGCTGGTATCAAATGCAACATTACTAGCTACCACACCTGATTCAACTTGTCAATTAACACAAAAATAAAACCTATGGAATTTTAACAATATAACATGGATAACCAGAAAAAATAACTTATTCAAAACGTTATTTTTTAGAACTTTGACATTGGTTGTTTAAAGAACAATTCTCATTCTCCATCAAGGTTCCATAAAGAACGATTAAAAAGGGTTCTATACAGCACAAAAAAGGGTTGTAATGGTAGCAGAACCCTTGTTGGTGCTTTATAGAACCTTAGGAAAGGGTTATTTATAGCATATTAAATCCATAAGAAGTTAAAGCTTCCATTTAGAATTGTATGAGCATGGTTCTTTATAGAACCTTCAAAAAATGGTTACATTCTGAAAACATTTCATATGAAATGGCACGATACAACAGATTAGATCAAATGGAATGACACTCTCACAGTTGCACAAAAAGAGATGTGTGCGAACCCCGAATCAAAATATTAGAATGAACTGCTGCCCCTACTTTTTAATTATCACTATAAGAGGAAAGAACTCTTTTGTGAACTGCATCGAACAATTGAAGGGCTCAAAGGGTTCTTTGAGTCATTATGTTTCCACTTAGAACCATCACCTTTACCAAAGAACCCTTGAGAAACCCTTTTCTCTTAATATGTATTAGGAGTGTTTATCCTGTCCTGTTGCCCACACCTCATCCCGATGCTGCCCTCCTAACAGAACAGGCCAGACCATGAAGAGTAAATGTAGCCTACCCCACCAGCTAAGAGCTAAGAGCCCCAGTCTGCTCCCCCACCAGGAGTCTGGAATGCAAATAGTTTCCACTCACTTTTTATATTCTGTTAGAATAATAATTAAAGGGGATGTTGTCAGTTAGGAGTGGTGAGTGGTCCTGATGGCTTCCTCTCTGATCTCAGCAGGACCATAATTGAGAAGAACCATCAGGTCAGATCACTCTCTGTAAAGAAGAGAGAAACACACTCTAACCCTGTTGTTGCACTGGAGTCCAATGGACTACATAGTTCCAGTTCTGGAGTAAAAACAAAACATTTAGAAGTTACTATATACCGTCACATAATGCAGCGACTAGGCCAGGGTATGCCTTTCATCGTCGGGGGACTACATTTCTTACATCTGTTCTCTTTTTTTATTTGGTGAGATCAATGTTTACACTTTCTATTATTGTTTATTATTTCATATGAATATTGATTTTAGGCCACAGCTGGCCAGCTGTTTTATAACTACTGTTATGTCTCTTCTGCTGCACACTGTGCAGCAGTCATATCAGTCCATAGGCCGAGGATCTGTTGTGAGAGAGCATCATGGACTACTTACTGCAAAGAACCAATTAGGGAGCTAGGGAGGGGTTCGCAAGTGCACTCAACTCTCTCTCAATCACATATACAGTGCCTTCTGAAAGTATTCAGACCCCTTGACTTTTTCCACATTTTGTTACGTTACAGCCTTATTCTAAAATGGATAGAATAAAAAAATGTCCTCAGAAAATGTCCTCTACACACAATACCCAACAATGACAAAGTGAAAATGTGGGTGGCAGGTAGCCTAGTGGTTAGAGCGTTGGGCCAGTAACCGAAAGGTTGCTAGATCAAACCCCGGAGCTCACAAGCTAAAAATATGTAATTCTGCCCCTGAACAAGGCAGTTAACCCACTGATCCTAGGCTGTCATTTTAAATAAGAATATGTTCTTAACTGACTTGCCTAGTTAAACATTTGAAAAAAAACAGGTTTTTAGAAATACCTTATTTACATATGAGACTCGATGCTATGAGACTCGAAATTGAGCTCAGGTGCATCCTGTTTCCATTGATCCTCCTTGAGATGTTTCTACATCTTGTTTGGAGTCCACCTGAAATACATTCAAATTGATTGGACATGGTTTGGAAAGGCACAGAACTGTCTATATAAGGTTCCAAAGTTGACAGTGCATGTCAAAGCAAAAACCAAGCAATGAGGTTGAAGGAATTGTCCGTAGAGCTTTAGACAGGATTGTGTGGAGGCACAGATCTGGGGAAGGGTACCAAAACATTTCTGCAGCATTGAAGGTCCCCAACAACACCGTACCCTCCATCATTCTTAAATGGAAGAAGTTTGGAACCACCAAGACTCTTCCTAGAGCTGACCACATGGCCAAACTGAGCAATCGGGTGAGAAGGGACTTGGTCAGAGATGTGACCAAGAACCCAATGGTCACTCTGACAGAGCTCTAGAGTTCCTCTGTGGATATGGGAGAACCTTCCAGAAGGACAACCTGCAGCACTCCACCAATCAGGCCTTTATGGTAGAGTGGCCAGACGGAAGCCACTCCTCAGTAAAATAAACATGACAGCAGACTTGGAGTTTGCCACAAGTCACCAAAAGGACACTCAGACCATGATAAACAAGATTCTCTGGTCTGATGAAACCAAGATTGAACTCTTTGGCCTGAAAGCAAAACGTCATGTCTGGAGGAAACCTGGCGCCATCCCTACGGTGAAGCATGGTGATGGCAGCATCATGTTGTGGGGATGTTTTTCAGCGGCAGGGACTGAGAGACTAGTCAGGATCAAGGGAAAGATGAACAGAGCAAAGTACAGAGAGATCCTTGATGAAAACCTGCTCCAGAGCGCTCAGGACCTCAGACTGGTGCGAAGGTTCACCTTCCAAAAGGACAATGATCCATAAGCACACAGCCAAGACAATGCAGGTGTGGCTTCGGGACAAGTCTGAATGTCCTTGAGTGGCCCAGCCAGAGCCCGGACTAGAACCCGATCGAAGATCTCTGGAGAGACCTGAAAATAGATGTGCAGCAACACCCCCCCCCATCCAACCTGACAGAGCTGGAAAGGATCTACAGAGATGAATGGGAGAAACTACCCAAATACAGGTGTGCCAAGCTTGTAGGGTCATACCAAGAAGACTCGAGGCTGTAGTCACTGCCAATGGTGCTTCAACAAAGTTCTGAGTAGAGGGTCTGAATACTTATGTAAATGTGATATTTTTGTGTATTACATATTTCTATAAACTTGCTAAAAATGTCTAAAAACCTGTTTTTGCTTTGTGGGGTATTGTGTGTAGATTGATGAGGAACAATTTAAAAATAAATCTGTAATGTAACAAAATGTGGAAAAAGTCAAAGGATCTGAATACTTTCCAAAGGCACTGTACCTGCAGTTGTCCCACTTAGCTATCATATTAGATGAACTCATCTAATGCAAGTCACTGTGGATGAGAGCATCTGCTAAATTACTTAAATGTCAATGTAAATGTAAAATAGATTCAGAAAACATAAGGAAGCAGCAGCAATGTGTTCATTCTTTCCAAACAGAGCAGGCAGGGGTGATGCACTCCCTTTGGTATGGGGCCGGGGCCTGACAGGGCCGTTCAAAGGGGGGAGAGAATGGAGAGGTTCTGCTACTAGTTAGCATACATCTGCTGCTCCATGAGACGGACATGAGCCGCCCGGACCTCAGAGGCCACGCAGCGGGCAGACTAACGTTGAGAAATTAAATACAGAACAGCAGCCACTTGCAGAAACACACACACACACACACACACACACACACACACACACACACACACACACACACACACACACACACACACACACACACACACACACACACACACACACACACACACACACACACACACACACACACACACACACACACACATAGTAAACATGGGATACACAGGATAAGCTAAACGAGAGCTGGTTGCATGTCTGGTTTCCCTAGCTTTATAAATTGTGAGGGGAGCCAAGATGTGTTGTTACCATGTGCCCCTGTACCACTCTATACATTTTACTCCCTAACACATAGTGAAGGAAGAGCTCCTTGCTTCATCCTACTTTCCTTATCTCTGAATCCCTGTCACTTTCTCGCTCTTGTTTTGAACACTTTCAACATTTATTGGTCAGTTTCATCACATTAATTTTCCTTTGTTCTCTCTCTCTCTCTCTCTCTCTCTCTCTCTCTCTCTCTCTCTCTCTCTCTCTCTCTCTCTCTCTCTCTCTCTCTCTCTCTCTCTCTCTCTCTCTCTCTCTCTCTCTCTCTCTCTCTCTCTCTCTCTCTCTCTCTCTCTCTCTCTCTCTCTCTCTCTCTCTCTCTCTCTCTCTCTCTCTCTCTCTCTCTCTCTCTCTCTCTCTCTCTCTCTCTCTCTCTCTCTCTCTCTCACCCGTCTCACATAGAAACACCCAGAGAAGAATGCACACACACGCACGCACACATGCACACACACACACACACACACACACACACACACACACACACACACACACACACAAAACCTACAGTAACAGGTCCCTTCAGACCCTCTTCTCTGACAGAGGTTCATCAATAACTCCAGTCGAAGAATACTTGCTTGATACCACACACTGAGGTATCAACCTGCCCTAAACCATGAAACACTGATACACACTAAGGTTTCAACCTACCCTAAACCATGAAACACTGACACACACTAAGGTTTCAACCTACCCGCTAATAACTATTAAAACCATTTCAAGGCCATAAGTATGGCACTACATTATTTTACAGCAAATGTTCCAGTGTAAAAAAAATGAATAAATGTACATGCAGTGTTAAATCAACACTCTGTTGATTTATGCGTCTATGGACGAATATAGACACCAGAACAGCGTAAACTAATCCAATCAGTTAGTACGATTTTTAATAAAATGTTTGTTCAAGTTTAAAATGATTAGGTAGTCTACTCACAATGATCCTAACCCTGCCAGTCATTCTGGTTGCAGGTGAATAAAAAACCAATTGTTGGATATCCCAACCAGGATTTTTGGAAAAGCTGGGCGTTTTGGGAAAATGTTCAACCCTATTTCCAGGCCTGGTGTTTCCTGCAGTATGAACTGGGGTACAAGTATGTGCTTATCACTAAAGGTACAAAGGAAAGCCTTACTGGGTACCACTACAGTGACAAGTGCTTGTACCCCTTTAAGAACAAATCCAATCTGAGAGTGTAATGCAATGGCCTGAAACTCAGTTTACAGGCCACATCTGGCTGCAAGTCCCATTACGCTAGCTTGCAAGGTGATTTGTATTTTCTATCAAATTCCAGCCAGAGTAGGGATATCCAACTTTTGGATTTTTGTAATCACCTGTAACCTTTATTTGGAATGACTTCCAGGGTTGGGACTAGGGTTGAATGGCGGGAATCTGGTTACCGAGATTTACCGGGATTTACCGCACAAATCCACTCCCTTTTCCCGGAATAACTGTGAGAAACCGGTAAATTATGATAAATTATTTATATGAACATCATGGTGTGAAATGGAACTTAAATTATATGCAATGTCTAAAGCTGGCTTCTCTACTACCTCTGCATGATGAATCAACGCTCAAGGTGGGGACAGACAGCCCATCTCAGTATGGAGCGGAGGTCACAATGCATGTAGATCAATCATCTCATCATAGTAACTTTGTCTTGTGACAGGTAGGCCTACATTTTCTGCAGCATAGACTATGCTACAGTAATATATAGACAGAATGCACGTCAAATTTATCCATCTCCATCTGGCTTTCGAGTGTCACCTTGTTTTTTAAATTGTTGAATAGCCTTCATTTCTCAGAGCAAGAATAGATTGTTGAGTTTCAGAAGAAAGTCCTTTATTTCTGGCCATTTTGAGCCTGTAATCGAACCCACAAATGCTGATGCTCCAGATACTCATCTAGTCTAAAGCATGCCAGTTTTATTGCTTCTTAAATCAGAACAACAGTTTTCATCTGTGCTAATATAATTGCAAAAGGGTTTTCTAATGATCAATTAGCCTTTTAAAATTATAAACTTGGATTAGCTAACACAACGTGCCATTGGAACACAGGAGTGATGGTTGCTGAAAATGGGCCTCTGTACGCCTATGTAAATATTCCATTAAAAATCAGCCGTTTCCAGCTACAATAGTCATTTACAACATTAACAATGTCTACACTGTATTTCTGATCAATTTTATGTTATTTTGATGGACAAAAAAAATGTTATTTTCTTTCAAAAACAAGGACATTTCTAAGTGACCCCAAACTTTAGAACGATAGTGTAGCTAGCTACATCTATGGGCTTTTATGTTTTTGTGTCGTGCATTATGTACAGTAGACTATATCATGTACAGTATGTATTTTGATAATGGCACAATCATTTGGGATTTTTTGGGCTTGGGCTTATTAAATGTCGTTAATGTAGGGCTCATAAAATGTATTTAATATATGGCTCATCAGGCTCCGGTAGCATCAGGTTTGAATTTTCATGCTGATCAAAGCTCTAATCAAATCCTGACATTTGTACGCTTTATAATGCTTTTGAATGGCACTTTTGGTGGGAAATACCAGGTTACCCAGGAGAAAAGTGATTTAATCTCAGGATGGAATATTTGTAAAATACAGAGGAAAATATTCGACCATAGTTGGGACATCTAAGGTATGAGACTATGTAAATTATTTAGACTGGAACAACCATTTCAGGAATGGGTGCAATAAATCCAAGTAACATGGATTAGTTTAGAAAATGCTTGTAATTTATATTTGAGTAGCGTAAGATTAATTCATTAATTAATCAATACATGTACATGCACAAACATAGATATTGAAACAAACAATTCTAAAAATCAACCTGCAAGAGAGCATGCTGGGAAATAGGATAATAGGATAATGATGAACGTGGTATTGGTTCATTAGTGATGTGTATGAGTTTCAGGCCTTCTGTATTAGGGTAAAACTAGGCCCTCAAAATAAGGCCTTATGAAATGCATCTGGTATTGTGTTAGGCTCTTACCAAGCCAAGAAATACATAACAATGAATAGGGAGAGAGAGAGAGAGAGAGAGTGATGAGCGAGAGAGAATGAGAGGGAAAGCGAGACAGACTGAGTGCGAGTGTGAGAGAGAGGCTTTCATAAAAATGTAGTATTGATTTCCCATGGAATGCATCACGTCCAGTGGGCAGACGGACTCACACTTAAAGAAGTTTCAGGTTCATATAAAAATGGATATGTCATGTCTCATTTGCTTGTTCAACAATCAAAACCAAAACCCATTGTGCCCAATAATTGACTCCAGTCCTGTGTGCGTGTGTGCGTGCGTGTGCGTGCATGTGTGTGTTTTAGCGAGACAGCTGAATTGATTTACACAATGAAGTATCTGTAATCATTGCAACAACCCCTATCAAAGCCTGAACGGAAGGCAAGGATTCAGTTACAATACCCCCAGCGTGCCTAATATTCCACCACCAAATCATGTGTCTGCGGCCTAACAAGAAACACAACCAAATAAGCTCTTTCATTCTCTCTAATGAGTCAGAATGCTTTATTCCTAACCCACCATGGCTTTCTACTGCTTTGTTCTAATGGGTTAGATTTACTGTTTTGGTGGTGAGTTCAAAGCCACAGCCGTAAATTCTTCATTTAGAAAAAGGACAAGAAGGTGAAGTGAACTTCCTTGTTACAGAGCTGAAATGTTTATTTTTCTGCTTCTTTTATGGCTTCAGACGGATTAATAAGACAAGCACTGGAACACCCTCAAAGCTCGGCCTTGACTGTTCTGGTCTGACTTCTTGCTAAACTTACCATGAAGAAAGAAAAATATGATGATGATTTGTTTATAAAAAGCTAAGGTTATAGCTAAAGGGCTTTTTGGAGCTCCTGGGGGTACAGAGTTTGGTAGGTGTGCTGACTGATCCTATCACCCAAGTAGTAGCCAATCTAACCAGGGAGATGATCTCAACTATACCTAAAACGACCAATATGTTGTAGCTAAACTAAACCAAATCTTTGTCTAACTAGCAGCATCCCAGATCTTCAAAACCAGTCACCAGCTCATGGTGAATCAACACTGGTCACACTGCAAGAGATACCCTTTTTCCATGACATGAAATAGCTATTTATATGCAACTTAATGTAATTTCCATGAGTGCCATTTATCATGGACTACAATATGACTTATAACTCTGAACTTCCCGGACAAAGATTGTGACGATACTGCTGGACCATGTGGACCAGCAGAACATGATAATAAACACTTTGTTACTCAATGTTTAGTTTTATTATATCAACACGTTTTAATGATTCAAACAGTGGACTGAAGTCACTGGACAACAAAGCAAATGTTTAGAAATGTTTTTTTAGATAGCCTACGATTTTACAAAACAACTCACCGGAGGCCAACATCTCTTATCAAAGTCTGTAGTGAGGTGTTTGCTGATGAGGTATGTGATCATTTTTATACAGGCTTTATAATCAGCAGCACATTAAATAGGGGCACTGATTTAGGAGTGTATCGTGTGATTTTAATAAATATTGTGCAAGCTAAGACAGGGTAATTAAATGATATAATGTGTGGGAGTAATGGGTGCAATTGTGGGAAAATATCATGGAAAATATTACAGGTAGTTGGAATCCGAGAGATATTGTTAGAATATATTGCACTCGTGATGACAACACGTCCAGAAAAACATGAAATCATGAAATCTCACCGCATAAACCACACAAACACACACACACGTTTTGTCCTAATGAGTTGGTTTGGCTGGAGTTAAGTTACAGGCATGAGCGCACACTGGGACTTCACCCCAGAGAGAGCATGCCCAGCCCAGCCCCAACTGTGTGTGTGCGTGTGTGCCTGTATGGGTGCGTGTGTGTGTGTGTGTGTGTGTGTGTGTGTGTGTGTGTGTGTGTGTGTGTGTGTGTGTGTGTGTGTGTGTGTGTGTGTGTGTGTGTGTGTGTGTGTGTGTGTGTGTGTGTGTGTGTGTGTGTGTGTGTGTGTGTGTGTGTGTGTGTGTTTGTGTGTTTTACAGTGTCATCAGTGATTTACAGTGTCATCCATCCAGGTTTGATTGATGGGACAGAGGTGACCGCGTGGCCACAGTCTGGGTCATGGAACTCACCAAGGATCACAAGTCAGACGTCTCTTTCTCTCTCTCTCTGTATTTCTACTCTCTCTATTTCTCTCTCTGTATTTCTGTCTGTCTCTCTCTCTCTATTTCTGTCTGTCTCTCTGCAACTGGCATATAATATGGCTGCTTCAGGGTATCAGAAGCCAAGGTGGAGAGTGAGAGAAGGAGGGAGAGGAAGAAAAATACAAAAAAGTGTGTGTGAGAGAGAGAGAGAGAGAGAGAAAGAGAGGAAATAAAAGGAAAGTGAGAGACAGAGAGAAAGGCAGTAGGGTGAGAGAGCTAGTAATTACATGCAGCTGCAGTGCTTAGTTGGGGGGTATAAATCTGTAACCACATCAGAAATTATCCATAAAATTTACAGTTTAGGAAAACCATGTGTGTGGCTCCTTAACACTCTTTAACCTACAGAGGCCTATGTTACACTACACTGCCCCGGAAGAACTGGAGGTGGTTGGCAACCAGGACCTCTAATACACAGGCTACATGTAAAAACGACAAAATGAGGGTTCCTCAAAGGTTCTTTGGGAAGACTGAGGGTTCTATGTACAACCATTATGACTCAAAGAACTGTAAGCTCTTCAATGGTTCTTTACAGTTCACAAAAGGGTTATTTGCTCATTTAGTGATAATTCAAGTGTAGAGGAGGTGGCTCATTAGAATATTTTGGGCTGGGGTTTGTGCACCACGCTTTTTGTGTAACTGTGAGTAAGAGTGTCATTCCAGTTTATCTAATGTGCTGTGTTTTACCTTCTTAACATGAATATGGCCTGGACTGTTTTGTGAAAGATTTGCGGATGGCCTTGTGTCAATTACGAACTGTTGATTAAATCAGTCGGTGTTTCTCAATTCTCTCCTCAGGGACCCCCAGCTGTTCCAGAGGTAGCTCACTTGATTCAACTTGTCAATTAACACAATAATAATACCTATAGACTTTTTCAATATATCACATTAAGTAATGACAATGTATTTTAAACTTCACGCAAAGTAAAATGCTTGTATAACCTAATACATTATTTTATCATTAGGAGTGGAAAAAAGGTGCTTGTACTTGAACATTGATAAGCACACCAAAGACTGTGTTAACGGTAAGTAATCAAATAAAGACAACACTTGTAAAAGTCTATTTCAAACTGTAGCCTGCTGAATTTGCAAGATAACTTTTCTTTCATTTTGATTTCAGCACAAATTAAAATGTGGCATTGACTCACCCATGGATTGATGTTGCGGCATTGTCTCAATGAAGAGTTTGGCTTTCAACTAACCATGTGCGAGCCTGCAGTAACAAGCCTGCTAGAGTTTGCGTCAGAGTTGAAGCAAAAACCTACAGGTTGGTAGTTCTCCAGGAACAGAGTTGGAGAGCTCGAACATAGATGATTCATTGTGCCTGAAGAGGGTGGTAAAGAGAGAACGAAACATTTTCAATCAGAGGCAGGCGAAGGAAAGAAAGTGACAGGAAAAGAGGCAGCCAGAATTCTTGGTTTGGTGTGGT
Source organism: Salvelinus alpinus (assembly GCF_045679555.1). Taxonomy (NCBI): domain Eukaryota; kingdom Metazoa; phylum Chordata; class Actinopteri; order Salmoniformes; family Salmonidae; genus Salvelinus; species Salvelinus alpinus. Next base: position 70,115,303 of record NC_092088.1, on the reverse strand, counting down.
GGTCTGTGTTGCCCTGACCGAGTACATTAAACTTTCCTTTTGACAGCCGCTGTCTTCCCTCTACCCATGTGACACTGTCGAGTGGTTCTTCACTCTAAAAAATGCTGGGTCGTTTGGTTGACCCAATTTCTGGGTTGCAGGCGTTGGGTCACTTAGTTGGGTTATTTTCTTTAAAAACTGCTGGGTTATTGATCCTGTTGCTGGGTTATTGGTGCTGAGTTATTGACATATGACCCAGCGGGTCAGATCAGAAGACTGGAGGCATAGTTTAGTAGGGGCGTGGCATTCAGATAGTTATTTTTAGCCACTCTTGAGAGTAAATGTCATTCCTGTTCATCTATTATGTTGAATAGTTATCACATGTTACTGTCAAAGATTGACATTTTTGTAGCTTGTCTGAGTGTTTGGGTTCCTTAAAAGCCTAGGTAAATCCCATTGTTGGGCTACAATGAGGTGGTATACCTTATTATAATATGTAATAAATCATCTTAATATTATAGAAGAGCATGTTAAAATGATTAAGGAAAATTTCAATTTGCAGTGTAAACTTAACATGAACAGTAATTACATTTACTCTCACAGGTGGCCAATAAGTGCTATCTGAAAGCCACACCCATAATAAGCCTCACCTCCTGAAAATAACCTAAGGATTGTGTTCGAAAAGACCAAGCTGCTAGGTCAACCCAGCTTTGAGAAAAAAATACCCAAATGATGGTTAAATTAATCCATGTTTAGGTAATCCCAAAAACCCAACTTGGGTTATTCACGCATCCAACTGGCTGTGTCAAAATAACCTAGCGTGTGTCCTGTCCAATATTTACCCAGTGCTAGGTTACCAAATAACCCAAATTGGGTTTGTCATTAACCCAGCATTTTTTTTTGTGTTCTTCATGGCTCGTCCCAGGTCTTTCTGATTCTGGCCAGACCACCACACTCTGGCAGGCTGTGACTATAAAGTATTACAGCGTTACATTGTTACAGTCATTATGTCTACAAGGACCAGTCGCTGTATTGGCTTGTTTCCACACGATCTATGCCTCTACCTTTCTCCCTCGCTTACTCTCACTCTCGCTCAACAAAACTTTTTCTCTCTCTCTCTCTCTCTCTCTCTCTCTCTCTCTCTCTCTCTCTCTCTCTCTCTCTCTCTCTCTCTCTCTCTCTCTCTCTCTCTCTCTCTCTCTCTCTCTCTCTCTCTCTCTCTCTCTCTCTCTCTCTCTCTCTCTCTCTCTCTCTCTCTCTCTCTCTCTCTCTCTCTCTCTCTCTCTCTCTCTCTCTCTCTCTCTCTCTCTCTCTCTCTCTCTCTCTCTCTCTCTCTCTCTTCTTCGCTCCCCCCCTTTCAGCTCCTCCCAGCTAATAGATCCAAGGCCCATAAATCTCATAGCCTTTCAGCACAGTCTCTTTATTGCGTTTCCCTCGACACACATCTCACTCGCACAGCCATGGCTTCTCCACATGTCCTCATCCTCTTCTCAGTTCATTGACTCAGCACTGCAGTTCAGGGTGTCCAAGACTGAGTTCAAGACAGCAGGGTATATTTTCTTCTCCTTTTACTTTTTAACCACTGTATTTCTGACCTGTCCACCAGTTGTCTGTGGTCAGCCAATACCAGCCTGGCTTGGAGCCTGCTCTCCCTTCCTCTCCCCTACTTTGGCCTGGCCTGCATCCAGTCTCGCCCTGCCTCTGGTGACCTCTGACCTTGCTATGGGTCATTATGGGTCTTATTAAAATTAAGAGTGAATGTCTTGAGATGAGAGCTCAGAGGATCTCATCTCACTCCATCCCAGTGCTGAGTAACCCAGTTTACCAGAGGTACTTAGACCAAGCGGATAGTCTTAATTACTATTATGTAATTCCTGAACAACAGCAGGGTTGGGTGCAGGGCTATGCTTCAGTGTCTTTATGAATGATCCAGAGTTTGCTGTTACTGTCTTTTTCTGGCAGTTCCTACCACTACAACACTAATACCGTATCATAGTGAAGTCATACAGCTCTAACTGGGGCTACTGTACATTCCTCTCTACGCTCAGCAAGTTGCATGACTGAACTGACCAAATTACCAAACCGTTGCTTCACTTGTCCCGGCTGTACCTCTCAAAGTCATGAATAAGCTCAACGTCATACTACTGTACAGTATGTCTTGTGCATCTAAAGCAAATGTACTTGGCATGAGAAAAGGCAAATTCTGGAGATTATTTGTAGTTGTAGACACAGAGAAGGAGGAGAGTGGTCCTGTGAGTGTTTCCAGCCAGTTGGTTTTTCCATAATTGTCTACTCGTTCCTCTGGTCCAGGCAGCAACTTTGTGACAGATACCTTTTTGATACTCAACTGGAGATAAGTATCTGATGTGAGTTTTTAATGATAAGCATCATGTCTCTGCAGTGGTACTGTAAGAGCTACTGCAGCTCAATTAAAGATGTCAAAGATATATGTAACCCCTCTCACCACAAGGCTCAGATGAATCAGCATGGGATTATCTGTGAAAAGAACATCTCAGTAAATTAATTTGTATGATATTGACTTGTTAGTTGAAAAACAAAAGGCTAGGGTTATTAATAATATATATATTAAGGCTTATGAATGATTGACTCAAAGAAAATACAACCACACACTGAATACAATTTGACTTGAATATATTATGAATAAAAAATTATCAGTTACACAAATTCAATTATTCACAATGTAGAAATTAAAAACAGAACCCCCCACCGGGTACTAGAGTGCGCTCTTTAAACTCAGTCTAACTTTGGCGCACGTTGAAGCTTAATTCATGTGTGATTAAATGATTCAGCAAATTAATGGAAACCGAATGTTACCCACGGTACCGTAGAAAACCCCATGAAACAATAATTCCAAGGCTGATGCCTATTTGTAATCCATGGTGGAAAATGCCCTGCATGCAACAGTAAAGATGCCCAGTGTCACAATAGAAGTCATCAGGTTGTCTTGGAACAAAGCTGTCCTCTCGATCCGAGAAAAGCCAGGCGATTTCTTGTTGAAGTGATGATCGCTGGTTATATTCTCCACAGCAGTACAGGTAAGTTCGACAGATAGATATTACACTTTACTTTCTCTACACTTGAAACAAGTGGGTAAAATTATGCAACAGTCTTTTTCTAAATGCAATTTGTATTTTTAACAGATGTAAAAGTTCCAGCTCAACAATGGTGTTCATCTCTTTTCTCTCCTCACATCTCGAGCTGTCATGAGTCTGAGTCACCGTCAACAGCGAACCCAAAGTTCACACAATTGGCCCAAAAATGTAAAAGGGCTTCTGATTAGCTAAACCAAACCAGGTTACTTTAGTTCACATCAACGTAAAGATCAAACTAATCAAGTAGACGGTATATTAGAGAATTCAACCCACAGGAATTCTCAAATGATTGACATGACGACTCTTTTGAAGTTTGCACATGTTAGGGCCTACATAAATCTGTCCCAACAGCAGAGCTTTCTTTTCAGCACCATGGAGTGAATCCTTAACACCACTTGGTCATGTCCTTCGTCGACAATTTTGACTACTTCTGGAATGGGCCTGGCTACTTTGTGGAATTCACCTGGGTGAAAATGGCTCCCGGCTGTTGTCATCAAACATTGGAAAGGTTCTTGGTCAACTAAATGGATGTGAGGACAATATTAGCATTGCATGTACGTCAATTTTTACCATCTCCTCTTTGGTCACTGTGAGAGTTCCACATGTTGTATCTGAAAGTGGTGACATGCCAAATGGTGCCAACCGGAGAAATGTAATTTATATTCCTACTTTATTTTCTTTTCCTAGTAGGTATAGTCCAATCTTTGAGTCTCCTGATGTTCTGAAATCTCAAAGTAATCTGACTTGTATTGAAACTCCATATGAATTTAAATGCAGAAAAGGTTTGACAATTTTACTTCTTAATATTTGTAGTTTATTACCTAAAATGGACCATGTCAAGATCTGGGCCTCTCAGGCAGACCCTGATATTTTTATTGTATCTGAGACCTGGTTAACTTATAAAACCCTGGACTCTGAGGTTGCTATGGATGGTTACAATGTGTTTGCGGCTGATAGGAAAGGCAAAAGGGGTGGTGTTGCTATTTACACAAAGCATATTATTTATGTATCTCTGTTAAAGGCTACCTCCATTCCTAAACAATTTGAATTGTTGGCTTTAAGTCTTCAGTTGGGTTTAAACTCAAAATAACAGTTATAGGAATCTATCGTCCACCCTCCGCCAAGAAGTGTGTACTAAACGAACTCACTGATTTAATTGCCATTTTTACTACTCCAGAGGTGTGGATCACCGGAAATGTTTTATCTTGCATGGGGAACGTAGGATGCCTACTGTTTAAATGATTAGTACAAAAATCTAAATTTGACCCAGCAGATTACAAAGACCACTCGTCCAAACTTAAAGGACCCTACGAAATCTACTTTGATTGACCTCATATTTACAGATACTCCAGAGAAATATGCTGGGAGTGGGGATTTTTCTTTGGATATTAGTGACCACTGGCACATTGTATGTGTCAGGGATATATGGATGCCTTGATCCAAACCGTGTTTTATCAACAAGAGGAATTTTAAACATTTCAATGAACATGCCTTTTTTGTGACCTTTATTTTGGTGTGACTTTGACTATATTGCATCTATACCTGACCCAGAGTTGGCTCTGAACCACTTCTCAAATGTTTTCAATTGTATTGTAGATAAACATGCTCCATTTAAAAAACTGTGGGTTGTGTCTCCTCTTCTCTCCCCCAATAAATAGATTTAGATTCTGGCCCTATTACTGACAAAATTGATGTCATTAATGCATTTAATCACCATTTTATCTCTGCAGGCTTTATATTTGAATGTATTTGAAAAAAGTCGTTTGGATGTAGATGGTGAAAACCTGTTGAATGATACTGAAAATGCTGGTCAGGAGTTTTCTTTTAGAAAATTTACCGATAAAGAAGTCCTGGATGCTTTGTTAACATTAGACAAAAATAATCTGATAATTTGGAGCCTGGTCTGCTTAAGTGTGCAACTCTCTTTATTGCTGGCTCAGTAGCCCACATTTTTTATTTAACATTGTTATCAGGAAGTATTCCAAAAGCATGGAAATCCACATATGTGCTGCCAATCCATAAGGGTGGGGATACAAATGATCTTGGCAACTATCGCCCCATTTCAAGACTACCTTGTTTAGCTAAGATTCTTGAATCCTTGGTTAATGTAAAACTTTGTTCCTTTTTATCTGATAAATAGTATTCTTAATATAAACCAATCAGGGTTTAGGCCTGGGCATAGTACTATCACAGCAACCACGCTAGTTGTTAATGATCTTGTCAATGCCTTGGATGCTAAAAAGAGCTGTGCTGCCTTGTTTATTGACCTGTCAAAGGCGTTCGACACTGTTGATCATTCTGTTTTGCTGAAGAAGTTATCAAGAATAGGCCTGGGATATACAGCCTGTTTATGGTTTCAGAATTATCTTAGCGACGGAACTCAGGCCATCTTGATGGGGTTAAATCTGAATTTCTTGCGATTCAAAAAGGTGTTCCTCAGTGTTCGAATTATTGTTCACTTTGTATATTAATGACATGAAACACTGTTAAAACTTGTAACATTCATCTCTATGCAGATGACACAGTTTTGTATTCCTGTGCAACCTCAGTGCAGCAGGCCATTCGTGAACTTCAGCATGACTTTGATTCAATTCAGAAATCACTTACAAATCTTAAATTAGTGTTAAATACAAGTAAAACCAAGCTCATGCTGTTCTCTAGGTCACAAAATATTGACCCTGAGGACCTGCATATTTGCGCTATAAATGGAGCCCAAATTGAGCTTGTTTCTCAATATAAGTATCTGGGTGTCTGGATTGATGACAAGTTGTCCTTTGTAACACATATAGAAAATCTAACTAAACAGTTAAGATCCAAGATATTTTTTTTTACATAGAAATAAATGATGCCTTAGTATTAAAAATAGGAGAAAGATTGTTCAAACAACGATTTGTATTGGATTTGGGAGATACTGTTTACATGTATGCGGCAACCTCTGTTTTAAAACCCTTGGACACAGTCTACCATTCCGCAATACGTTTTATCACAGGGGACAATTTTAAAATTCATCATTGTGGTCTGTATAAAAATATGGGATGGACCTCAGTCTGTAAGAAGAGAGCAGCGTTCTCTTTCATTTATTTACAAAGCAATCTTTCAGAATCTCCCTCTATATGTAACATCATTAATTAAGATTCATAAGTTAACAAACCCATTCACAGGAATGGATAACACTAGGGATCCCTCCAGTCTCCACAGATTTGGGAAAATCTGTGTTTAGTGTTTTTGCCCTTAATTTGTGGAACAATATGCAGAGTTCGCTACAGCTAGATGTGCTGGTGCCACTCAGGCAGTTTAAATAATTGATTGCGGACCTCTATGTAGTTGAATGTGATTGCTTTTATTAAATATGTTTACTTTTGTTTATTGTGCTGAATTAAATTGTTTTATACACATATGTGTATGTTGTTTTAATATTCTGTTTTTATTGTAATGTGTACAGGGCTCTCTTGTAAAACAGATTTTTAATCTCAATGTGACTCCCTGTTTAAATAAAGGTTTTAAAAAAACTACACCTGGCTGTCATCGGAGCCTTGTCTGGCAGCGAAACAGTTAATTCAGACTCATTTACTAACTTTAAAAAAAACATAGATGATATGGCTGACTTGCTTTAACAAATGTGGTTTCTACTGACAATTTAGATGTACAAACTATTGTATAAGGGAACGATGAGCAGATAAGAGGCAATCCGTAATTTAGATTAAGACATCAATGAGCGATCTAATATCGACGTAGTTAATATAACTATTTATTCAGCACTTTTGAAATGTACAGCGACATAATTCAGAACATGGGCCGTTCTTACAATATTCTCCCTGTACACCAACTCAGAACTGTAGGATAAATAATGGTTGCATATAAGCAGACGATGAAAGCTCATATGACATTTCTCTAAAACAGGCTATAGGCTACATGTGTGCCACCAACTCAGAACAGTGGGCTAAGATATGAGGGGAAAGGGACCAAATGATTAGGGTGAGGCACATGGGCTACTAACAGCTTACTACACAACATACACTTAGTATTACTTTCTTTGCTACACTATACATACTGTATCTCCATGGCATATTACATAATTTATGCAGCCCCATACAATATATTTTTGCTCTTGTTATGCTGTGCTCACTTGAACAGGAAGGTGGCGTGGCGGTCCTTCTTGCGGGCAAATTTTGTCATCAAAGTCTGGCATTCTCTGGATTATGGTGCTTTCAAGACAACTGGGAACTTGAAAAAAAAACTATGTTGAATCATGACTTCAGATATTTTCAGGTCGTAGCTCTAGAAAGAGGCCTGAGTTCCCGACTTGGAATTCCGAGTTCTCAGTTGTCTTGAACCCGGCAGAAGTCATGCTGGATTGACAGCATGACCAATGTATTCAACATTTTCTGGCCCATGGTGTTGCATGTGAATGTTTATCCTTTTAACCTCTAATTCCTCCCAAACCCGGATCCGGGAGCACCCCCCACAGTAAAAAAGCTGACTAGCATAGCCTAGCATAGCGTCACAAGTAAATACTAGCATCTAAATATCATTAAATCACAAGTCCAAGACACCAGATGAAAGATACACATCTTGTGAATCCAGCCATCATTTCTGATTTTTAAAATGTTTTAAAGGGAAGACACAATATGTAAATCTATTAGCTAACCACGTTAGCAAAAGACACCACTTTTTTTACTCCACCAGTTTTTTACTCCATCAGTAGCCATCACTAATTCGACCAAATAAAGATATAAATAGCCACTAACCAAGAAGCAACTTCATAAGATGACAGTCTGATAACATATTTATTGTATAGCATATGTTTTTTTAGAAAAATGTGCATATTTCAGGTATAAATCACAGTTCTACATTGCAGCTGCAATCTGAAATAGTGCCGAAGCTGCCAGAATAATTACAGAGACCAACGTCAAATACCTAATTACTCATCTTAAAACATTTCTGAAAAATACACAGCGTACAGCAAATGAAAGCCCAACATCTTGTGAATCCAGCCAATATGTCAGATTTTTTAAGTGTTTTACAGCGAAAACACAATATAGCATTATATTAGCTTAGCACAATAGCCAGAAACACAAGCAATTTACCAGCAGCACAGGATAGCGATCGTAACAATACAGCAAAAGATATATAATTTTGGACTAACCTTGATATACTTCATCAGATGACAGTCCTGTAACATCATATTACACAATGCATATAGGTTTTGTTCGAAAATGTGCATATTTAGCAGCACAAATCGTGGTTATACAATGTGATCAGTGGCAACAGGTCATGCATTCTGGCCGGCGCCATCTTGGAAAGGCACCTAATCTAATCAATAAATAATCGTAAACTTGACTAAAAAATACAGGTTGGACAGCAAATGAAAGATGCATTAGTTATTAATGCAACCGCTGAGTTAGATTTTTAAAATTAACGTTACTAGACATACAGTGTGCGTTACAGCCAGACTAGTGCCGCAATAATGGCGGACAAATGCGTTTACATTTTTCCACATAAATACGGAATAACATCATAAATAGCTCTTACTTTTGGACGAGCTTCCATCAGAATCTTGGGCAAGTGGTCCTTTGTCCAAAAGAATCGTTGCTTGGTTGTAAAACGTCGTCTTCAACTTCGGAATTAGCAGCTAACAATAGCTATGTGGCCACAACATGCCCAAATCCTTTCGGAAATTCCGAAAATAGCAATATACTCGCATAAACTGATATAACTCGGTTTAAAATAACTTCGTTATGATGTTTCTAACACCTATATCGAATTAAATTACAGACGGATATATCTAAGGCTGATAACTGAGCGTTTCAAAATGCCATCCTGAGGTCTTGCTTTGCGTAATGACGAATGTCGAAAAGAGAGCTCCCTTCGTTCCTTGGCCTTTTATAAGGTTTGAGATCTACGTAGAAACTCCATTCCACTTCTCATTGGTTACTGACATCCAGGGGAAGGCGGGTGCAGTTCATGTCGACCCATAGGATACATACAGAGCTTTAAACTGATCTGAGAACAGAGCCTCGTTTTCAGACCTTCGCAGTTCCTGTCATGAATTTCGCTGCAGAAAGAGTTCTGGTTCACCCACAGACATAATTCAAACGGTTTTAGAAACTAGAGATTGTTTTCTATCCAATAGTAATAATAATATGCATATTGTACGAGCAAGAATTGAGTACGAGGCAGTTTAATTTGGGAACGATAAATGTCCAAGTTGAAACAGCACCCCCTGTAGTGTCAAGAGTTAAGCTTGGAAAAGAGACCCTTAAACCCAGACTTGGACCACACACCCTCTCCAATGAATAGCACGCCAGTGATTGCTTTGCAATGCTTGCAGTTCGCCACTGATTCCTTCCAAACCATTCATTGTTGAATTTGCGATTTCCAACTTGTTGTGTAAAGTTTATATCCAATAGCCGATGAGCACAAATGCGTTTTATCTATAATTTCTCTTCATATGACAATTATTGAAAAGGATTTGCCAGTAGATTGTCGACTTGATTCATGATGATGACTGGTTGTTTAGCTAAGATTTTGTCCAATCAAGCTATTCTAGATATAACGTGATTTGATGTCATTTTATCTGTGGCCAATTACCTTGAGCTTTCTCGGATGGGCACTTTCGATGTAAATCTGTGGCAGCACTCAAGGGGCTTGAACATTCTAGGTCTCTCTGTAGATTTCTGCAGTGACGTAGTGTCCCATGAGTGACAGAACACTGAGCCAATCCCGGCGCAACTAGAGAATATTACCAATCCCTGGCTGCCACACCATCACAGAAAGCACTGAGCTAGAATGAAACACCTACATTTAGGAGCTGCCTTACTCAAGAATACAAAAAAGAGACTGTTTGTATGCTTCTTTATTTTTTTTTTTTACATTGTTTGCAAACTGATATGTGACACGTATTAATGTCAAAATAACATGCTAAACAAGCTTTGCCCCACCTGCCCTGAATGATAGGTTGCAACTGATTCCATAATTCCATATGGACAAGTCCAGAGAAGAACACAGGGAAATAAATCCCACTAATGACAACGGCCACCATCAGGCAGATAGCAATGTTTAACCGGCTGACAAATAAATTAAAGGGGTGCCTGAGACTAGAGGTCCAATACAACCTGCATTCTCAGGCTGGGTTTGTGTCAGAAACGTTGCTGGGTTTGGGTCAGAAATGATGTCTACTATGTTTGGTCACTGACATAATGCATCAGCCTACTCACGTTTTAATGTTGGTGCACCTTTCCTAATTTTGCATGGGTACACTGGGAGATGGGGAAAATATACATCAAAATGTGTCTTGATACAAATACAAGATACTCTAAAAACAAATGTATCCAATGTATCAAACTAAAACACTATACAAAATGGTGTAGAAATGTATTTTGTATTTTGAAAATACAAATTACAGGTCTTGAAATATCTTGTTACAAAATACATTTGATTATAGTTCAGGCCAGTGTAACACAAATTCCAAAATACTAAAAAGTAATTCAAAAGTAATTAAATGCGTACACTACCGGTCAAAAGTTTTAGAGCACCTACTCATTCAAGGGTTTTTATTTTTTTTTAAACTATTTTCTACATTGTAGAATAATAGTGAAGACATCAAAACTATGAAATAACACATATGGAATCATGTAGTAACCAAAAAAGTGTTAAACAAATCAAAATATATTTTATATTTGAGATTCTTCAAACAGCCACCCTTTTGCCTTGATGGCAGATTTGAATACTTGGCATTCTCTCAACCGACTTCACCTGGAATGCTTTTCCAACAGTCTTGAAGGAGTTTCCGCATATGCTGAGGACTTGTTGGCTGCTTTTCCTTCACTCTGTGGTCCGACTCATCCCAAATCATCTCAATTTGATTGTGGTCAGGGGATTGTGGAGGCCAGGTCATCTGATGCAGCACTCCATCACTCTCCTTCTTGGTAAAATAGCCCTTACACAGCCAGGTGTGTTGGGTCATTTTCCTGTTGTCCTACTAATCCCAAACCAGACGGGATGGAGTATCGCTGCAGAATGCTGTGGTAGCCATGCTGGTTAAGTATGCCTTGAGTTCTAAATAAATCACAGACAGTGTCACCAGCGAAGCACCCCCACAGCATAACACCTCCTCCTCCATGCTTAAGGTGGGAAATACACATGCTGAGATCATCCGTTCACCCACACCGTGTCTCATAAAGACCCGGCGGGTTGGAAACAAAAATCTCCAATTTGGACACCAGACCAAAGTACAAATGTCCATTGCTCATGTTTCTTGACCCAAGCATGTCTCTTCTTATTAGTGGTGTACTTTAGTAGTGGTTTCTTTGCAGCAATTCAACCATGAATGCCTGATTCACGCAGTCTCCTCTGAACAGTTTATGTTGAGATGTGTCTGTTACTTGAACTCTGTGAAGCATTTATTTGGGCTGCAATTTCTGAGGCTAGTAACTCTAATGAACTTGTACTCTGCAGCAGAGGTAACTCTGGGTCTTACATTCCCATGGCGGTCCTTATGAGAGCCAGTATCACCATAGCGCCTGATGGTTTTTGTGACTGCACTGGATGAAACTTTCAAAGTTCTTGACATTTTACGGATTGACTGACCTTCATGTCTTAAAGTAATGATGAACTGTCATTTCTCTTTGCTTATTTCAGCTGTTCTTGTCATAATATGGACTTGGTCTTTTACCAAATTCTGTATACCCCCCTACCTTGTCACAATACAACTTATTGGCTCAAACGCATTAAGAAAGAAAGAAATTCCACAAATGAACTTTTAAGAAGGCACACCAGTTAATTTAAATGCATTCCAGGTGAATATTTCATGAAGCTGGTTGCGAGAATGCCAAGAGTGTGCAAGGCTGTCATCAAGGCAAAGAGTGGCAATTTGAAGAATCTCAAATATAAAACATATTTTTATTTGTTTATCACTTTTATGGTAACTACATGATTTCATATGTGTTATTTCATAGTTTTGATGTCTTCACTACTATTCTAAAATGTAGAAAATAGTCAAAATAAAGAAAAACCCTTGAATGAGTAGGTGTTCTAAAACTTTTGACCCAATAGTGTATTTCAAATACATGTATCAAAAATACTGCCCAACTCTGGGTACATAAAATCCCTTGAAGGGGACACCAGTCACACGGAGTTGGACTTTAAACCCAAATATGCCCTCAGGTCAGTCATTGTTGAAGTGACGTTTAATGTACTACGAGAGTTCCATCAGTATTGCACTTTCAGTCATCTCCGGTAAATAGTTGTCTGTGTGGCTACTGGACTATAGTCTCAACCTAGCAGTTCACTGGCCCAGCCGATGAACATCTCTTTCTTTGTTGAAATGAGCTTTACAGTCTGGGCATTTACAGTGCTGACTGTGGTGGTGGAGTGGGATCGAGTAAACCATGAAAGTATATATCTAGTGACATTGCAGCCTAAAAATGTTTCAAGGGGCTCTTTGCAGTTTTGGGTGTAAAAAACTAGTCAATACTATTTACTCTCCAAAGAGAGTAATTTATGGAGTAATTTCTGGGCACTCACATGCAAATTGACAGACATCGATGAGCATAGTCTCACGTTTGCCTCTCTTGCTCTGCTACATCTGTAGACATCACTGTTTGTGACACTATCACCAGTCTGAATGTCTTGGTAGCACTTTAGAATAACTTTCCATTGATATGCCACTAATAGATCATTTGTAGGGCATGTGTTCTGTCTTTCTCTCTCTTGCGCTGTCTCTCCATATTTAAAAAAACATTGTTTGTGAATGAGCAACAGAGTGAGCGTCATGCCTCATCAGGCAGTCTAAACAACGCTGCACAGCGCTGCGTTCCTAACTGATCACTGTGTTGGCTGCGTGTCACAGACCTTTGAATACTATTTCCAGCAGCATATCACCCTGCATCCCACTGCTGGCTTGCTTCTGAAGCTAAGCAGGGTGGGTCCTGGTCAGTGCCTGAATGGGAGACCAGATGCTGCTGGAAGTGGTGATGGGGGGCCAGTAGGGAGCACTGCTTAAAGGATATAGCAACGCCCCAGTGAAGGGGACATTGTGTTGGGTGCTTTTTTTTGGATAGGACGTTAAAATGGGTGTGACTCCCTGTGGTCACTAGAGATCCCATATCACTTATCGTAAGAGTAGGGGTTTTAAACCTGGTGCCCTGGCTAAATTCTCAATCTGGCCCGCATACCATGATGGCCACCTAAACATCCCCGACTTCCAATTGACACATTCATTCTCTCTCCTCCCTCCTGTAACTCTTTCCCAAGTTCTTGCTGTCAAATTGTGCTCCACACAGCCTTTTCCCACCTGGACAAAAGGAACAGCTATGTGAGAATGCTGTTCATTGACTAACATCTGCGTTCAACACCATAGCGCCCACAAAGCTCATCACTAAGCCAAGGACCCTTGGACTAAACACTTCCCTTTGCAATTGGATCCTGGACTTCCTGACAGGCTGCCCCCAGGTGGTAAGGGTAGGCAACAACACATCTGCCATGCTGATCCCCAACACGGGGGACCCTCAGGGGTGCGTGCTTAGTCCCCTCCTGTACTCTCTGTTCACCCACGACTGCATGCCAAGCACATCTCCAACACCATCATTAAGTTTACTGAAGACACAAGCGTGGTAGAACTGATCAACAATGAGCCAGGACAACAACCTCTCCCTCAACGTGAGCTGATCTTGGACTACAGGAAAAGGAGGGCCGAACATGCCCCCATTCACATCGACGAGCTGTAGTGGAGCGGGTTGAGAGTTTCAAGTTCCAAACTATGACGGTCCAAACACACCAAGACAGTCGTGAGTACCAAGACAGTTGTGATCTTCTTGCCTTAAAGGACCTATATACTGTCAAAGACTCCAGTCACCCAAGACTATTCTCTCTGTTCTGCACGGAAAGAGGTACCGGAGCACCAAGTCTAGGTCCAAAAGGCTCCTTAACAGGTTCTACCCCCAAGCCATAAGACTGCTGAACAATTAATCAAATGGCCACCTGGACTATTTACATTGACCCCCCCCCTCCCTTTTGTACACTGCTGCTACTCACTGTTTATTATCTATGTATAGTCACTTCACCCCCACCTCCATATACAAATTACCTCGACTAACCTGTACCCCCACATTTTCTCAGTCAACTTACCTGGTACAAATGAGTTTTAATAAATAATAATCATAATAAATACATTTCGTGTTTGCTTTAGTCTACCTGCTCTTCTGCAACCATTATATTAGTTCCATTGCACCAGGCAAGCTCAATCAAGCCCAGATACAGTATTTGAACCCAGGTCTGGTGTGTTGTTAATGAGTATTCTCATCCACCACCACATAAATGAAAACAATACCCTGAGCTCTACTCTGACTTAACTGCATGGATGGAAAGCTCTCTCTCTCATCATAACAATCTCATGAAGAATTTCTAGTTCATGCTAAGGTACGTAGCATACTTTTTCAAAGTGTTCTGTGAATCTGCTGATTAGGCAGCTTATTTCCTGATATATTTCATTTGGGCACTGGTCATAAGTAGTGCACTATATAGAGAATAGAGTGCAATTTGGGTCATATACTTAGGGGTCGTTCCAATATGTCTAAACCAAGCTGGTACACTCCAAAGCCACAGAGACACTTAGAGTGAATGGTATTTTTAGTGCAGCTGGGGCTGGAATCAGATCAGTTCAATTTAAGTATTTCCAAAATAGAGAGAGGGAGAGAGAAAAGAAAGTGGTGAAACTATTTTCGCCCGCTGCAACCAAACCGTTTACACAAACATTATGCACAGATGAAAGATCGGGATATGAAAATGTTGATCATATTTCTTCACACGACATTCTAAGAACAATAACTACTCAATGATGTAATATGTGTAAAAAAATAAGATGGAAAGAAAATGTAAAACGAAATTAGACAAACTCAAGAGACAAGTTTGAACCCAAGAGCGGGCCGGCCTTTTCAATTCAATTTCAATAACTGTGACAACACATGCCCCAGTCTTTTATTGAGATGCAGAAGAAGCTCTTTATACCTATATCCAACGGCCAGTAAACAGCAGTGCAAATGGATCTAGGAAATAGTGTTTTGTTGGTCAATTGCAGGCACTTAGATTTTATAGGTTCAAACTCTTAAGGGTGGCATCCATAAAATCAAGTGTTTACAAACCTTTAAAAACACATAATTTGTGATTAGAGTTAAATAGGTTAATATAGTTTGTTAAGTTGTTTGTTTAATTGTTGTTTATTAAATGCATTGTTAACCAAGAGGCTTTGAAATGAGCGCTGTTAGGCATACATTAATGACTTAATTCACCTGGTGATGTAAAGTATTCGGCCTACATTTTACAATACTATTACATAATGAATCATATGGTTACAATCAATGTTATTGATGGTTGTTGTTGGATGGAATAAATACAGACAAGAAACAGAAAACAAAACAATGGAAGCAAGAAGTAATAGAAGAACGAAACAGCAGGAACGAGATGTGAAACGCAACAGAACACAAAAGAAAACAAGCCTCAGAAGCTGACACTTAAACGTAAACTTTTTCAAATGTAGCCCTTTTGTTGACGTAGTTGCACGTAATTGCACATGGTCAAAGGATACATGTTTAATTGTTCACATTAGTTCACACCTGGCACATTTAGCCCTATCCTAACCTCATCAAGGGGCATTGATTATTTCCTGTAAAAATTCTCCATCAACCTGTCAAATATCTTAAACATTTTTATCACCAAACCAATGTAATTTCATAAAATGGGTCAACTCAGCCACCAGAGGAATATATATTTAAACCTCCAAATTCAAGGTTTACTTTTGTTCCACTTTACTTGGTCTGTCTCAAGTGCAGAGTGCCAATATTGCGTGATCATTGCATCCTTTAGGTCATCGTAAGACAAATCTCGTTTTCGCATATATCACTAAAAAGTTTTGCTTATCCGTTTAACATGCATCCATGTGCTTTTACTGAGAAAAAGTACATCAGCTGTCTCAATATGTCTCCCAATGTTGTTAATAAAGATAACAAACAACAGGGGACCTAAAATGGATCCTTGTGGCACACCTGAGAACAACTCTACGTTGTCCGACTTACAACCAGCTTAACACACTGTGTTTGATTTGACATGTAGTTCACAAACCACTCCAGAGCATGACCAGTAATCTCAACACACTTTAATCTCTACACCAAGACAGTATAGTCCACATTGTCAAAAGCCTTTGGCAAGTCTATGAATACAGACACACAATGCAGCTTCCTATCCAGGGCACAGTGAACATCATTCAAAACCTTCAACGTTACTGTGACAGGGCTATGGCAAGACTTGAAACCTAATTGCGTACCACTCAAAATATTGTTTCCCTGGAGGTAGGCCTTAAACTGCTTATTGACTAGGGACTCCAATACCTTTGTCAGAACAGACAACTTAGATATGGGCCGATAGATATACAGTAGAGTGTGATCTCCTTGCAAAAGAGGTAGGACAAATGCTGATTTACACAACCTGGGGATTACAATGCATTCTAGGGTGAGGTTTAAAGTGCATGTTACAGGGGGAGCAATGGTGTCTGCAGCTAATTGTATTAGGCAGCGGTCTAGCTCATCAGGGCCACTGGATTTTTTTTACATTAATTGCTTTCAGGGCTCTACTCAACTCTGAGACATGGAAGGGAAAGAAGGAGAACCTGGAGGAGTTCTAGGGAGTGTCAGGCAATTTCAAAGGAAGATCATGTTGACCTTTAAGCCAATTAAATAATCCGCCTGCATCAAGAACATTTTATTAAAAGAGTTCAGAATATAGATAATTTTAGTTACCACCTGTGAGTCAACCAAGATTTGTTTAGGGAGCTGTGCATGTTTTTATGATTCAGATTATCAGCAGTAGACCATACCCTTATTCCGAAGGTGTTTAAAAGCCATCCAAACATCAGCGGAATAAGCTACATGCTCTAGATGTTCATCCATGTTTCTCAAACGTCAAATTTCGAAGTTGTTCCAAACGTCTCATTTCAAAGTGTCAAATGTTAAGTTTAGGCATTAACTCCACATTTTTAAGGTTTGAGTTAAGTCTAGCTGTTAAGAGTGTTGAGCCAGTAGCCAAAAGGTTGCTGGTTTGATTCCCTGAGCTGACTAGGTGAAAAATCTGTCTGTGCCTTTGAGTAAGGCGCTTAACCCTAATCGCTCTGGATAAGAGCATCTGCTAAATGACTAAACTGTAAACTCTGAATTCTTAAGGTTAGGCATTAATGCCTCAGGGTTAAGGTTTGGGATAGGCTTAACCCTTGTGTAGTCTTAACATTCTGTATACTCCGCTTGTCCTAATGGTAAAAAATGACCCGCCTTCACTAAACCCCTGTGTGTGTGTGTGGTTTTTGTGGTGTGTAAATGATTGTATAACTACCGGGTCAAAAATGACCCAAAGACAATTTTTGTTCTCTGGTGGTGTACAGCTTTCATGGAAATATGAACAAAGGTGATGTTTCACTTTTTCTAATGTGGGGTCACTCTAGGAAAAGTAATCACATTTCAAGTTGAAGAAATATAATTTAGGGGGTTTTCTCTGCTGTTAAACATAGTGGCGGGTCATTTTTTACTCTTAAGACAACACAAGGGTTAAAACAAAAAACAACCCTTGGAATCAGAGGCAGATGCTTATCGCCGATCCGCCCTCAGTGCCCTACCGAAACCTACTTAAAGGTAACACCGCTCACTGTTGCCCCTAATGGCCGACCATCTCCTGACGTCCTCAGACACGGATTGATGTCAAATACGGACTTGTATCACGGTGATCTGCCTGGAATCAGACCTTATTGCTTTAGCCCACACAGCATTCCATTTCCTTACGATTTTAGCTAGTTCATCTCAGAACCAAGGTTTGTCTCTGCCCTTAATTGTGTATTGTTTGAAAGGGGCATGCTTGTTGCATATATCCTGGAATGCTTTGTGGAAATAAAAAAGGCTCATTTAACATCAGGGATGAATTAAACTGTATTCCAGGCAATGTTGAAAAGATCATGTTAAAAACCCTGAGTGTCAAACTGCTTCCAGTTTCTTTTCATGATGATACGTGGAGGTAGTTTAGGAATTTTACCATCCCTTACACAGGCAACAGCACAGTGATCACTTATATCATTTGAAAAAACACCAGAAGCATTAAAACAACATAGTGTTGATTAAAATAAGGTCAATCAAAGAGGATTTTAGAGGACACTTTGCATTAGACCTGGTTACATTGTTAACAATCTGAGTAAGATTGTAGGTAATACATAGGTGGCAGGTAGCTTAGCAGTTAAGAGCTTTGAGTCAGTAACTGAAAGGCTGTTGGTTTGAGCCCCAGAGCTGACAAGTTGAACAATCTGTCAATGTGCTCTTGAGCAAGGCACTTAACCCTAATTGCCCCGTATGTCGCTCTGGACAACAGCATCTGCTAAATTAATCAAATCTAAATAGATTCTTGAGTTGATCAGTTGGTTGTCAACCAGTTCTTGAGTTGATCAGTTGGTTGTTCAACTCAGATTTGACATTCTGTGATAAATCTAAAATACAATCCAGAGAGCCAGCAACAGCAGATGGGGGTATATAATAACAAGATTTAATGGTGCGCAGAGATATATATTCACAGCCAGATAATCAAATTGCTTGGGTTTGGTAACAGAAGATTTATATTCATAGCCAGGTAATCAAATTGCTTGGGTTTGGTAACAGAATATTCATATTCATATCCAGAATATTCAAATTCACAACATAACATACATAGGCATTTCATCATTAAGTCCTTTAGGGAATAATGTCTGGAGGGTGAAAATCCCCAAACATTCTATTTTACTCAGAGTATTGTTAATATCCCCTCCCCTGTCTGATATCTTAACTTTCTCTATGCCACAAAATCTAAAGGTAGAAATGTCATGTTTTTGGTCATTGAAATATACACTTTTGTAATATTTATGATAAGCATATTGTTATATTTGGAAGCACTTATTTGTTTTTCCTTTGCCTCCAACCCCCTTCCATGTGTGGAACGGATGTGGGTGGGGCTAGGTCTACATAAGGGTGCAAATGTAAAAAAATTCACAAAAGCTCTGACGAAGGCCGTGAGGCCGATACGTAAGCTTATTAAATATCAGTGATACTATCAAGAACAGTGTGCGGTTTCCTTCTTCCTTCATCTTGTTCAACTGTTGCCATGCACCTGCAAATAAGATTGTTCAGATGGGCGAGTGCCTTTTTGAATTTTATACAACAATTAGATGTAAGCCTCATAACTGAGACTATTGTATAAAATGGGTTATGGTAATGTGGCTGTATTGTCTCTCATGAGTTTCACAAAATTGTACCAAATGGACCAGTTCGTAGCTTGTTACTTCACCGATCTTTTATACATTCTCCAGAACATGAATGTCGTTCGGTTCTCCAGTTCTGTGAGGTGGAAGAAATTCCTTTGTTCTCTCTATGAAAACTCTCTCTTATACTCTGGCCATGAGGAGAGGATCTCCTCCAGGAATTTATGACCTGTCTAACAGAGCCTGGTGTAAGGAGTATAGAGAGGAAGAGGGGGATGGTGCTTGCTGTACCCAAAGAGGGCAACGTCATGACACAAGCTAGTTAGCTAGCTAAATCGGTTGATAGGCTAAATGATCTTTACAACAATTATAGATAGATACCAACCTGACCTGTGTAACTTGATTTTGGGGTTGAAAACCAAATCCAACATCCTCTGTAGATACTTGTTCTCCTTTGAATGGGCGATGCAAACGTGATGGGAAAGGGGTGTGCACTGTGTGCATGTGTGTGTGTGTGTTTGTGTTTGTGTGAGACTGCAAGATGGCGCCGACAGAGATGGTTGCCTCGCTTCGAGTCCTTAGGAAACTATGCAGTATTTTGTTTTTTTATGTATTATTTCTTACATTGTTACTCCAGGAAATCTTAAGTCTTATTACATACAGCCGGGATGAACTATTTGATATAAGAGCGCCGTCAATTTACCAACATTACGAACAGGAATATGACTTTCCCGAAGCGGATCCTCTGTTTGGACTACCACCCAGGACAATGGATCTAATCCCAGAAGCCGAACTAAAACAACGGCGCCATAGAAGGGGCAGAGAGAGTGGCCTCCTGGTCAGGCTCAGTAGACGTGCACATCGCTCACCGCTCCCGAGTATACTATTCCCCAATATCCAGTCTCTTTACAACAAGGTAGATGAAATTTGAGCAAGGTTTGCCTTCCAGACAGTTATCAGAGATTGTAACATTCTCTGTTTCACGGAAACATGGCTCTCTCGGGATATGCTATCGGAATTGGTTCAGCCACCGGGCTTCTCCATGCATTGTGTCGACAGAGATAAACACCTCTCTGGGAAGAGGAAGAGTGTGGATGTATGCTTCATGATTAACGACTCATGGTGTAATCAGAACAACATACAGGAACTCAAGCCATTCTTTCCAAGATGGCGCTGCAGTAGGACGTGTGTATCTGTCTTTGTCTTATCCCGTGTCTTATCACGTGTAAATAGCCGGTCTTTGTCGTATATATCTTAATCGCACATTCTATCTACGAACTAAATAAACTTTCCTGCAACCTGCCTCACCCAATGTGGCACGGCTCTGCTATTTTTATTCCTTATAACTGGAATTAGCCAGCTAACTAGCTACTAGTCTTTGTTAGCCACGGTTAGCGGTCCTCGCCTTTTTTTCCCGTCATCAGCCAGCCTTAGGTCGGACAACACCTGCCAGTCTGCACAGTGCGATATCAACCTAGAGCATATTGGACTGCTTCTCTCTACCATATCACTGGACTCCTGCCGCTCTGCATCATTACACCGGATCATTACTCCGGATCATCGCAGCTGGCTAGCTGCAAACGAGTGGCTACTGTTAGCTAACGCCTCTGTCCCGAAGCAAGCACCAGCTAGCCTTGAGCTAGCCTCGAGCTAGGCCCATACACCAGCTAATTCTAGGGCTACAATACCTCCTTTGCCAATTGGCCTGGACCCTTTATTGTCGACACGGAGCCCCGCCAATCCATCACGACTGGACTGCCGATGTGATTGCCCGATGTGGTATCAACAGGCTGCTCTGTTACGATGTCACCGAAGAACAATCTACTAGCTTTTCTGAACGCTGTGTCCCATGCTTGCCTTGCGTAGTAGTGACTACCGAACAGCACCCTGACTCACCTATTGCTGCTCTTTTGACCCTATGATCACTCGGCTACACAGCTGATGCTCCCTGGACTTTCAATAACACGGAACCTCATTTTGTTTACCTGTCGGCCCCAGCCTCGAACTCAGGTCCTGTATGCACCTAACTCAAATCAAGTTTATTTTATATAGCCCTTTGTACATCAGCTAATATCTCTAAGTGCTGTACAGAAACCCAGCCTAAAACCCCAAACAGCAAGCAATGCAGGTGTAGAAGCACGGTGGCTAGGAAAAACTCCCTAGAAAGGCCAAAACCTAGGAAGAAACCTAGAGAGGAACCAGGCTATGAGGGGTGGCCAGTCCTCTTCTGGCTGTGCCGGGTGGAGATTATAACAGAACTATGCCAAGATGTTCAAAATATTCATAAGTGACAAGCATGGTCAAATAATAATCATGAATAATTTTCAGTTGGCTTTTCATAGCCGATCATTAAGAGTTGAAAATAGCAGGTCTGGGACAGGTGGCGGTTCCATAACCGCAGGCAGAACAGTTGAAACTGGAATAGCAGCAAGGCCAGGTGGACTGGGGACAGCAAGGAGTCATCATGCCCGGTAGTCCTGACGTATGGTCCTAGGGCTCAGGTCCTCCGAGAGAGAGAAAGAAAGAGAGAATTAGAGAGAGCCAAGATTTTCAAAATGTTCATAAATGACAAGCATGGTCAAATAATAATCAGGAATAAATATCAGTTGGCTTTTCATAGCCGATCATTAAGAGTTGAAAACAGCAGGTCTGGGACAGGTAGGGGTTCCATAACCGCAGGCAGAACAGCTGAAACTGGAATAGCTGGAATAACTGACCCGCTGGAACTGGAATAACTGACCCGCTCTGCCCATTCATCGCCATTTACCCGTTGTTGTCTTAGCTCTTCTGATCAACACCTGTGATTGCTTTATGCCTTTTTCTAATGTCATTATGCCTTGTCTTCTGCTTTTTACTATTTTATTTCACTGTAGAGCCTTCAGTCCCGCTCAAAATGCCTTAGATAGCTCTTTCATCCCATCCCACATACATGCGGAGACCTCACCTGGCTTAACTTGTCCCTCCAGAGACAAAACCTCTCTCATTGTCACTCAATGCCTAGGTTTACCTCCAACTGTACTCACATCCTACCATACCCTTGTCTGTACATTATGCCTTGAATCTATTCTACCACACCCATAAATCTGCTCCTTTTATTCTCTGTCCCCAACGCACTAGACAACCAGTTCTTATAGCCTTTAGCCGTACCCTTATCCTACTCCTCCTCTGTTCCTCTGGTGATGTAGAGGTTAACCCAGGCCCTGTAGCCCCCAGTTCCACTCCAATCCCCCAGGCGCGATCATTTGTTGACTTCTGTAACCGTAAAAACCTTGGTTTCATGCATGTTAACATCAGAATCCTCCTCCCTAAGTTTGTTTTATTCACTGCTTTAGCACACTCCGCCAACACTGATGTCCTAGCCGTGTCTGAATTCTTGCTTAGGAAGGCCAACAAACATTCTGAAATTTCCATCCCCAACTACAACATTTTCCACCAAGATAGAACTGCCAAAGGGGGTGGAGTTGCAATCTACTGCAGAGATAGCCTGCAGAGTTATGTCATGCTATCCAGGTCTGTGCCCAAACAGTTTGTGCTTCTACTTTTAAAAATCCACCTTTCCAGAAATAAGTCTCTCACTGTTGCCACTTGTTATAGACCCCCTTCAGCCCCCAGCTGTGCTTTGGACACCATATGTGAATTAATTGCCCCCCATTTATCTTCAGAGTTTGTACTGTTAGGTGACCTACACTGGGATATGCTTAGTGATCCCTTTGCGCGCCAATCCCGTTAACGGGATTGATTTGACAACACCCTGTGAAATAGCAGCGCGCCAAATTCAAAAACAGAAATACTCATAATAATAATTCATAAATCATACAAGTGTTGTACACCGGTTTAAAGATGAACTTCTTGTTAATCCAGCCACAGTGTCAGATTTCAAAAAGGCTTTACGGCGAAAGCAAACCATGCTATTATCTGAGGACAGCACCCCAGCAAACATACACATGAAAATCATAATTCCATCAGCCAGGCACAACACAAAAGTCAGAAATAACATATAATATATGCCTTACCTTTGAAGATCTTCTTCTGTTGGCACTCCAATATGTCCATTAAACATCACAAATGGTCCTTTTGTTTGATAAATTCTGTCGTTATATATCCAAAATGTCCATTTATTTGGCGCGTTTGATTCAGAAAATACACTGGTTCCAACTCGTGCAACATGACTAGACATTATCTAATTAGTTACCTGTAAACTTGATCCAAACATTTCAAACAACTTTCCTAATCCAACTTTAGGTATTTTTAAACGTAAATAATCGATAAAATTTAAGACTAAATAAACTGCGTTCAATACCGGAGGAAAACAAAGTGGAGCATGCTTTTCAGGTCACGCGCCTCTATCAATCAGTACACTTCACTCGACCCTCGTTCTGGACAGCCCTACTTCTTAATTTCTCAAAGGAAAAACATCAACCAATTTCTAAAGACTGTTGACATCCAGTGGAAGCGATAGGAACTGCAAGCAACTGCCTTAGAATTCTAGATTCCCAATGAAATCTATTGAAAAGAGAGTGGCCTCAAAACATTTTTTCCTGGATGGTTTGTCCTCGGGGTTTCGCCTGCCAAATAAGTTCTGTTATACTCACAGACATCATTCAAGCAGTTGTAGAAACTTCAGAGTGTTTTCTATCCAAATCTACTAATAATATGCATATCCTAGTTTCTGGGCCTGAGTAGCAGGCAGTTTACTTTGGGCACACTTTTCATCCGGACGTGAAAATAGTGCCCCCTAACCTTAAGAAGTTTTAACATTCCGGCCGTCCTACAATCTAAGATATATGCCCTCAATCTCACACAAATTATCATGGAACCTACCAGGTACAACCATAAATCCGTAAACACGGGCATCCTCATAGATATCATCCTGACCAACCTGCCCTCTAAATACACCTCTGCTGTCTTCAACCAGGATCTCAGCGATCACTGCCTCATCACCTGCGTCCATAATGGGTCCGCGGTCAAATGACCCCCCCTCATCACTGTCAAACGCTCCCTAAAACACTTCAGCAAGCAGGCCTTTCTAATCAACCTGGCCCGGGTATCCTGGAAGGATATTGACCTCATTCCGTCAGTAGAGGATGCCTGGTTATTCTTTAAAAGTGCTTTCCTCACCATCTTAAATAAGCATGTCCCATTAAAAAAAAATTGAACTAAGAACAGATATAGCCCTTGGTTCACTTGAGCAGAACAAAAACATCCTGTGGCGTACTGCATTAGCACCGAATAGCCCCTGCGATATGCAACTTTTCAGGGAAGTTAGGAACCAATACACACAGGCAGTTAGGAAAGAAACGGGCGGGCCTCCTTCACTCATGCTGCCAAACATACCCTTGTAAAACTGACTATCCTACCGATCCTTGACTTCGGCGATGTCTTTTACAAAATAGCCTCCAAGTCTCTACTCAGCAAATTGGATGTAGTCTATCACAGTGCCATCCGTTTTGTCACCAAAGCCCCATATGCTACCCACCACTGCGACCTGTATGCTCTCGTTGGCTGGCCCTCGCTTTATATTCGTCGCCAAACACACTGGCTCCAGGTCATCTATAAGTCTTTACTAGGTAAAGCCCTGCGTTATCTCAGCTCACTGGTCACCATAGCAGCACCCACCCGTAGCACACGCTCCAGCAGGTATATTTCACTGGTCACCCCCAAAGCCAACTCCTCTTTGGGCGCCTTTCCTTTCAGTTCTCTGCTGTCAATGAGTGGAACGAATTGCAAAAATCACTGAAGCTGGAGACTTATATTTCCATCACTAACTTTAAGCATCAGCTGTCAGAGCAGCTTACCGATCAATGCACTTGTACATAGCCCATCTGTAAATAGCCCACCCAACTACCTCATCCCCATATTGTTATTTATTGTTTTGCTCCTTTGCACCCCAATATCTCTACTTGCACATTCATCTTTTGCACATCTATCACTCCAGTGTTCAATTTCTAAATTGTAATTATTTTGCCTTTATGGCCTATTTATTGCCTTACCTCCCTAATCTTACTACATTTGCACACACTGTATATAGACATTTTTATTGTGTTACTGACTGTATGTTTGTTTATCCTATGTGTAACTGTGTGTTGTTTGTGTCGCACTGCTTTGCTCTATCTTGGCCAGATCGCAGTTGTAAATGAGAACTTGTTCTCAACTGGCCTCCCTGGTTAAATAAAGGTGAAAAAAAAGTAATTCTGCTCACCCGACCTAGAATTCTTTACAATCAAATGCCGGCCGTATTACCTCCCAAGAGAATTCTCTTCAGTTATCGTCACAGCTGTGTACATTCCCCCTCAAGCAGACACCAAGGCGGCCCTCAAGGAACTTCACTGGAATCTATGTAAACTGGAAACCATATATCCTGAGGCTGCATTTATTGTAGCTGAGGATTTTAACAAAGCAAATTTGAGAACAAGGCTACCTAAATTCTATCAGCACATTGATAGCACTACGCTTGGGAGTAATACACTCGATCACTGCTACACTAACTTACGCGATGCATACAAATCCCTCTCCCGCCCTCCCTTCTGCAAATCCGAACACGATGCCATCTTGCTCCTACCATCTTATAGACAGAAACTCAAACAGGATGTACCAGTGACTAGAACCATTCAACGCTGGTCTGACCAATCGGAATCCACGCTTAAAGATTGTTTTGATCACACAGACTGGGATATGTTTCCGGTCAGCCTCAGGGAAAAACATCAGTCTATATGCTGACTCGGTGAGTGAGTTGATAAAGAAGTGCATTGGACACGTTGTACCCACTGTGATTATTAAAACCTACCTTAACCAGTAACCGTAGATGGATGGCGGCATTTGTGCAAAACTGAAAGTGCGAACCACCGCATTTAACCATGGAAAGACGTCTGGGAATATGGCTGAACATAAACAGTGTAGTTATTCCCTCAACAAGGATATCAAACAAGCAAAATGGCAGTACACAGACAAAGTGGAGTAGCAATTCAACGGCTCAGATACGAGACGTGTGTGGTGGGGTCCACAGGAAATAACAGACTATAAAAAGAAAACCAGCCACGTCACGGACACCGACGTCACGCTTCCAGACAAACTAAACACCTTCTTTGCCCGCTTTGAGGATAATACACTGCCACCGTTGCGGCCCGCTAAGGACTGCGCCCCCTCCTCTCCTTCTCCGTGGCCGACGTGAGCAAAACATTTAAACCTGTTAACCCTCGCAAGGCTGCTGGCCCAGACGGCATCCATAGCCGCGTCATCAGAGCATGCGCAGACCAGCTGGCTGGTGTGTTTACGGATATATTAAATCGCTCCCTATCCCAGTCTGCTGTCCCCACATGCTTCAAGATGGCCACCATTGTTCCTGTACCCAAGAAGGCAAAGATAACTGAACTAAATGACTACCGCCCCTTAGCACACACTTTTGTCATCATGAAGTGCTTTGATAGACTCGTCAAGGATCAAATCAACTCCTCCTTACCGGCCACCCTAGACCCACCTCAGTTTGCATACCACCCCAAAATGTCCACAGACGATGCAATCACCATCATACTGCCCAATCCTATCTGGACGAGAGGAATACCTACAGTTGAAGTCAGAAGTTCACATACACCTGAGCCAAATACATTTAAACTCAGTTTTTTTTTTTTTTACAATTCCTGACATTTAATCCATTTAAACACTCCCTGTCTTAGGTCAGTTAGGATCACCACTTTTTTAAAGAATGTTAAATGTCAGAATAATAGTAGAGAGAATGATTTATTTCAGCTTTTGTTTCTTTCATCACATTCCCAGTGGGTCAGAAGTTTACATAAACTCAATTAATATGTGGTAGCATTGCCTTTAAATTGTTTAACTTGGGTCGAACATTTCAGGTAGCCTTTCACAAGCTTCCCACAATAAGTTGGGTAAATTTTGGCCCATTCCTCCTGACAGAGCTGGTGTAACTCAGTCAGGTTTGTAGGCCTCCTTGCTCACACACGCTTTTTCAGTTCTGCCCACACATTTTCTATAGGTTTGAGGTCAGGGCTTTGTGATGGTCACTCCAATACCTTGACTTTATTGTCTTTAAGCCATTTTGCCACAACTTTGGAAGTTTGCTTGGGGTCATTGTCCATTTGGAAGAACCATTTGCGACCAATCTTTAACTTCCTGACTGATGTCTTGAGATGTTGCTTCAATATATCCACATATTTTTCCTTCATCATGATGCCACCTATTTTGTGAAGTGCACCAGTCCCTTCTGCAGCAAAGCACCCCCACAGCATGATGCTGCCACCCCCGTGCTTCACAGTTGGGATGGTGTTCTTCGGCTTGAAAGCCACCCCTTTTTCCTTCAACATAACGATGGTCATTATGGCCAAATAGTTCTATTTTTGTTTCATCAGACCAGATTACATTTCTCCAAAAAGTACGATGTTTGTCCCCATGTGCAGTTGCAAACCGTAGTCTTGCTTTTTTATGGCGGTTTTGGAGCAGTGGCTTCTTCCTTGCTGAGCGGCCATTCAGGTAATGTCGATATACTAGGACTCGTTTTACTGTGGATATAGATACTTTTTCTACCTGTTTCCTCCAGCATCTTCACAAGGTCCTTTGCTGTTTTTCTGGGATTGATTCGCGCTTTTGCACCAAAGTACGCTCATCTCTAGGAGACAGAACGCGTCTCCTTCCTGAGCGGTATGACGGCTGCGTGGTCCCATGGTGTTTATACTTGCGTACTATTGTTTGTACAGATGAACGTGGTACCTTCAGGCATTTGGAATTTGCTCCCACGGATGAACCAGACTTGTGGAGCTCTACAATTTTTTTCGGAGGTCTTGGCTGATTTCTTTTAATTTTCCCATGATGTCAAGCAAAGAGGCACTGACTTTGAAGGTAGGCCTTGAAATACATCCACAGGTACACCTCCAATTGACTCAAATGATGTCAATTAGCCTATCAGAAGCTTCTAAAGCCATGACATCATTTTCTGAAATTTTCCAAGCTGTTTAAAGGCACAGTCAGCTTAGTGTATGTAAACTTCTGACCCACTGGAATTGTGATACAGTGAATTATAAGTGAAATAATCTGTCTGTAAACAATTGTTGGAAAAATTACTTGTGTCATGCACAAAGTAGATGTCCTAACTGACTTGCCAAAACTATAGTTTGTTAACAAGACAGTGGTTGTGGAGTGGTTGAAAACGAGTTTTAATGACTGCAACGTAAGTGTATATAAACTTCCGACTTCAACTGTAAGTAAAAATGCTGTTCATTGACTACAGCTCAGCATTCAACACCATAGTTCCCTCCAAGCTCATCATCAAGTTGGAGGCCCTGGGTCTCAACCCCGCACTTTGCAATTGTGTCCTGGACTTACTAACTGGCTGCCCCCTTTTGGTGAAGGTAGGAAACAACATCTCCACTTCGCTTACCCTCAACACTGGGGACCCACAAGGGTGCATGCTCAGCCCCCTCCTGTACTCCCTGTTCACCCACAACTGCATGGCCATGCACGCCTCCAACTCAATCATCAAGTTTGCAGACAACACAACAGTAGTGGGCTTGATTACTAACGATGATGAGACAGCCTACAGGGAGGAGGTGAGAGCACTCGGAGTGTGGTGTCAGCAAAACAACCTCTCACTCAACGTCAACAAAACAAAGGAGATGATCGTGGACTTCAGGAAACAGCAGAGGGAGCACCCCCCTATCCACATCGAAGGGACAGCTGTGGAGAAGGTGAAAAGCTTCAAGTTCCTCGGCGTACACATCAAAGACAAACTGAAATGGTCCACACACACAGACAGTGTGGTGAAGAAGGCGCAACAGCACATCTTCAACCGCAGGAGGCAGAAGAAATGTGGCTTGTCACCCAAAACCCTGACAAACTTTTACAGATGCACAATCGAGAGCATCCTGTCGGGCTGTATCACGGCCAGGTACGGAAACTGCACCGCCCTCAACCACAAGGCTCTCAAGAGGGTAGTGTGGGCTGCACAACGCATCACCGGGGGAAATCTACCTGCCCTTCATGACACCTACAGCACCCTATGTCACAGGAAGGCCAAAAAGATCATCAAGGACAACAACCACCAAAGCCACTGCCTGTTCACACAGTTACCATCCAGAAGGTGAGGTCAGGACAGGTTCATCAAAGCTGGGACCGAGACACAGAAGCTGTTTTTCAATCTCAAGGCCATCAGACTGCTAAACAGCAATCACTAACTCAGAGAGGCTGCTGCCTACATTGAGAACCAATCACTGGCCAATTTAGAAAATGGATCACTAGTCACTTTAAACAATGCCACTTTAATAATGTTTATATATCTTACATTACTGATATCATATGTATATATATGTATATACCATCTATTGTATATACATATGTATATACCATCTATTGCACCTTGCCTATGCCGCTCGGCCATCGCTCATCCATATATTTATATGTACATATTCTCATTCCGCCTTTTAGTTTTGTGTGTATTAGGTAGTTGTGGGAAATTGTTAGATTACTTGTTAGATATTACTGCACTGTCAGAACTAGAAGCACAAGCATTTCGCTACACTCACATTAACATCTGCTAACCATGTGTATGTGACCAATAAAATTTGATTTGATTTGATTTTTTGTGTGTCTGCTCAATGGTGTGTGTGAGGCAAAACATCTGTATGTATAAAAACAACACAGAGATCTTGGGTGTCAATTATTTCTGTTGGCTTGCAGTGTAACGCACTCCAGAGAGCAGCCTTTGAGCCAGTGATGCGCCAGCAGGAGAAGAGAATATTCTCATACTGAGTGGGCCACAGCCTTTTTACAGCACATACAGTCGTAGAGAACACCTCAACATCATGCGGATCAAAGAGAACACAGAGGTAGTGTACGACCTCAGAAGCAAAGGGCATCAACGGGAGGCATAGGCAAACTTCTTTCTCTCCTAATGGTTAACACATGGGTAAAGCTAGTGACCTGCAGTGAACCAGAACTAGTACAGACAGTGTAAACATTAGTGAGGGTGGCCGACAAGCCTCCTGCCACAACCAGGCATGTTTGTTTTTGTGTTTATTTGTTTGTTTGATTGTTCAGGTTCTTAGAAATGGGGTTCTTTCTGAGTCATTACAGACCAAATACCTTGAAGACACACCCACCTGTTGAACACCCACCCACCCACCTACCTGTTGAAACACATTCACCTGTTGAACACCCACACACTAGTTGAACACCCACCCACCTGTTAAAGAAACACCCAACTGTTGAAGACACACCCACCCGTTGAAGACACACCCACCTGTTGAAGACAAATAGAGTGGGGGAAAGTGAATTATGAGACTACAAGACTTTCAAAAACTTCTCCACAGGCAAAATGAACATCTAGCAGCAAACCTTTTTGGACACACTCTTTTAGCTATGGTTCGGCATAGGAAAATAAAAAATAAGAACAAATAATAATAAAACCATACAACAAATTCTATAGACGCAAATAGATGGAATTAAACTGGTGGCTTGAAAAGAGGTCTGTAGGAGATGCAACAGAGGAGACAATATAGTGGTTTTGAGTACAAACATCGTAAAAAGGGTGAGAGAGATATTTCCTTTAGACTGAACAAAATGCACATTTTATGAAACCACGTCATAGAATATGAAACTCTGCTACATATATTAAAGCTAACAAAATGTTGTATATTGTGGTGCGTGGTATAGAGGAGAGGAGTTGAATGGAGGTCCACATTATTTAGTAGCCTAAATCCAATATTACTACATTAAAAATCATAACAACTTCTTTATACAATCTAGGCCATGTCAATACACAAGGACATTCATAAAAACACAAGACATACATACTGTAGGTCTATGTTTTG
Source organism: Salvelinus alpinus (assembly GCF_045679555.1). NCBI lineage: Eukaryota > Metazoa > Chordata > Actinopteri > Salmoniformes > Salmonidae > Salvelinus > Salvelinus alpinus. The sequence continues at coordinate 70,084,140 of NC_092088.1, read as the reverse complement.
CATGGAGAGTTACAGGAGAGGGGAGGAGAGGGGATGAGAGGGAGGAGAGGGGAGAAGAGGGAGGGAAGGGGAGGAGCTTAGTACTCAGCAGTCTGCTATTCATGTAGTTCTGTGAATCTCTTTTATTGAAAACAAATTATTTCTACTTTCCTGGAAATTAGGTGATTTTTGAAAATTGTTCTTCAGACCCCCCGCGAACGCACACAAACGCACGCACGCACGCACACACACACACACACAGACACTTTGTCTCTCAGAATATGAAATTAGGCCCATAAAATTGTCAGTGTTACACAGACACACATATTCTCAGACAGACACCCACAGGAATCTGTCTGAGGGCCTTCTATTGAGTTACAACAAGGGAAATAAAACAACTAATCATGTACAGAGAAACATGATATGCCTCGCTTTTCTCTTCTCAAATGTTTTCAAGAGGTGTTAAACAACTTGTGCAGCTTTGTTTGTCTCTCCCTTTTAAGCGAGCACATGGAATTATATTACTTGGCTAAAGTCATTCAATTCCCCCACCAAGCTCACCTTAAACCTCAGTGGGCTCCCACGGGGGCCATTGACAAAAAGTGTCCCATCCATGTCTCTAAGGCGTTGCAATGAGATCATGTTGTTCTTATCCTCTATACAACTGGGGTGAAGATGGGTGTCAGATTCTGGTGGCCATTGAAATCCATTTCCTATGTCGACCACAGCAACGCAAGCCAATACTTGGGTCGTTCCACTAATAGAGTGCCTTTTATGTCCTTGTGACATTGTGTGTGCATTTTGATAAAACACTACATATAACAGTTTGATCACATATACAGTGGGGAGAACAAGTATTTGATACACTGCCGATTTTGCAGGTTTTCCTACTTACAAAGCATGTAGAGGTCTGTAATTTTTATCATAGGTACACTTCAACTGTGAGAGACGGAATCTAAAACAAAAATCCTGAAAATCACATTGTATGATTTTTAAGTAATTAATTAGCATTTTATTGCATGACATAAGTATTTGATACATCAGAAAAGCAGAACTTAATATTTAGTACAGAAACTTTTGTTTGCAATTACAGAGATCATACATTTCCTGTAGTTCTTGACCAGGTTTGCACGCACTGCAGCAGGGATTTTGGCCCACTCCTCCATACAGACCTTCTCCAGATCCTTCACGTTTCGGGGCTGTCGCTGGGCAATACGGACTTTCAGCTCCCTCCAAAAATGTTCTATTGGGTTCAGGTCTGGAGACTGGCTAGGCCACTCCAGGACCTTGAGATGCTTCTTACGGAGCCACTCCTTAGTTACCATGGCTGTGTGTTTCAGGTCGTTGTCATGCTGGAAGACCCAGCCACGACCCATCTTCAATGCTCTTACTGAGGGAAGGAGGTTGTTGGCCAAGATCTCACGATACATGGCCCCATCCATCCTCCCCTCAATACGTTGCAGTCGTCCTGTCCCCTTTGCAGAAAAGCATCCCCAAAGAATGATGTTTCCACCTCCATGCTTCACGGTTGGGATGGTGTTCTTGGGGTTGTACTCATCCTTCTTCTTCCTCCAAACACGGCGAGTGGAGTTTAGACCAAAAAGCTCTATTTTTGTCTCATCAGACCACATGACCTTCTCCCATTCCTCCTCTGGATCATCCAGATGGTCATTGGCAAACTTCAGACGGGCCTGGACATGCGCTGGCTTGAGCAGGGGGACCTTATGTGCGCTGCAGGATTTTAATCCATGACGGCGTAGTGTGTTACTAATGGTTTTCTTTGAGACTGTGGTCCCAGCTCTCTTCAGGTCATTGACCAGGTCCTGCCATGTAGTTCTGGGCTGATCCCTCACCTTCCTCATGATCATTGATGCCCCACGAGGTGAGATCTTGCATGGAGCCCCAGACCGAGGGTGATTGACCGTCATCTTGAACTTCTTCCATTTTCTAATAATTGCGCCAACAGTTGTTGCCTTCTCACCAAGCTGCTTGCCTATTGTCCTGTAGCACATCCCAGCCTTGTGCAGGTCTACAATTTTATCCCTGATGTCCTTACACAGCTCTCTGGTCTTGGCCATTGTGGAGAGGTTGGAGTCTGTTTGATTGAGTGTGTGGACAGGTGTCTTTTATACAGGTAACAAGTTCAAACAGGTGCAGTTAATACAGGTAATGAGTGGAGAACAGGAGAACAGGAGGGCGTCTTAAAGAAAAACTAACAGGTCAAAAACTAACAATTCTTACTGGTTGGTAGGTGATCAAATACTTATGTCATGCAATAAAATGCTAATTAATTACTTAAAAATCATACAATGTGATATTCAGGATTTTTGTTTTAGATTCCGTCTCTCACAGTTTAAGTGTACCTATGATAAAAATTACAGACCTCTACATGCTTTGTAAGTAGGAAAACCTGCAAAATCGGCAGTGTATCAAATACTTGTTCTCCCCACTGTAGGTAACTGACAAAATAAACGAAACACTGGAGTAAATGAGGGATACAAAGTCCACATTGGTGTGGTTCCTGAGTGAATTAAGCAAGGAACATCCCATCATGCTTAGGGTCATGTATAAAAATGCCCAGTTGCCGATTATTTTGGCTACCATGGCTAAAAGAAGAGATCTCAGTGACTTTGAAAGAGAGGTCTCAAAGGCACATATGGGGTTTTGTGTGCGCTTGCGCGTCGACCCAATTGAACACTTAAGGGAAATTCTGGCACCTGAGACATCGCATTCCTCCAATTGAGTTCCAGAGCAAGGCGCATTGAAGCTGTTCTGGCAGCTCTTGGTGGCCCAAAACCATATTAAACTTTTACAGTGACATTTACTGTATCTGACTGTTTCTGAAAGAAAACAACTATTACACATAGTTGTGGACCTGTAAACAGATCAATTGAATTCAGTAATGTTTTGCGTTAACTTTTTCCTGAACCTAAATATGCTGCACTGCCTGCACATTTTTATACATTGTTTAATATGTCTACTCAAACAAATGAAAACTACAGTGGTAGCCTCTGCACTTCAAGGCAAAATATCAGCTGTTAAATTTGAATGTATATTATAAACTGCGCTCCCTTATAAAATGAACCCACCATGGCCACAAAAGGTGGGCTGAATTTACTCTGCAATGAGTTATGAAAATATGCATTATGTTTATAAATGTAATATTGTTTACTTTAGACATTTGACATCACAGTAGGCTATTCAGACGTAGACGTAGAGAGAAAAGGTGAACCGTCTCTTTTAGTGATAAACTGCTCCCTGGATCAGATCACATGGAGTCAAATAGTTGAAATAGCTTATCTATTACCTACTGTGAAGTGAGTCCGATGAAATGAGAGATGAGATGTTGTAGGCTGCAAGCTACTTCGCCAGTATGAAAATATCACAGTCAGAAAAAGTGAGGAATTTATTCTGCAATGATCATGGAAATTAAATAAATAATAGGAAATACTGTATTTTCACTCTTCTTACTAATGGCAAATGACTGCATCTTGTTATTATATTTAGACCTACTTGTTGTTTTGCTGTGAATACGCGTCATGATAACCCAGATTTGCACAAAATACTAGGCTACTGGCAATGCAATAATTCAACCACTAAAAACTGTGCGTGCGCACGGTCTAACGTTTGCGGGAAGCTAAGCACATTCTCACATCAAGTTCAGTTTTTATAAATGACAACTTTTTGTGTGAAAACTGGTACACGCATGTTTTAGGGTATAGTTTGTATATACGCAACATTAAGAAATTAGGCACCTGAGGGGTATCCTACGTAGCAAGCAACATCTACTCAGGGATTTCTAAAGCAAACCAGCTTCAGTTCTCTTCACATTCACAGGCTTCATCCGTAATACCACGTTTGATATTGCTCGTCAGTCTGCCGCTAACTCTAGCAGGCTTATAACTACAAGTGCTTGTCGCACATGGCTAGTTGAACGCCAAACTCTTCAGCCACGTTCAAGGTCCTAAACGATATCATAACCGCCATCGATAAGAGACATTACTGTGCAGCCGTATTCATCGACCTGGCCAAGGCTTTCGACTCTGTCAATCAACACATTCTTAACGGCAGACTCAACAGCCTTGGTTTCTCAAATGATTGCCTCGCCTGGTTCACCAACTGGTTCACCAACTACTTCTCTAATAGAGTTCAGTGTGTCAAATCGGAGGGCCTGTTGTCCGGACCTCTGGCAGTCTCTATGGGGGTGCCACAGGGTTCAATTCTCGGGCCGACACTCTTCTCTGTATACATCAATGATGTCGCTCTTGCTGCTGGTGATTCTCTGATCCACCTCTACGCAGACGACACCATTCTGTATACCTCTGGCCCTTCTTTGGACACTGTGTTAACTAACCTCCAGACGAGCTTCAATGCCATACAACTCTCCTTCCGTGGCCTCCAACAGCTCTTAAATGCAAGTAAAACTAAATGCATGCTCTTCAACCGATCGCTGCCCGCACCTGCCCGCCCGTCCAGCATCACTACACTGGACGGTTCTGACTTAGAATATGTGGACAACTACAAATACCTAGGTGTCTGGTTAGACTGTAAATTCTCCTTCCAGACTCACATTAAGCATCTCCAATCCAAAATTAAATCTAGAATCGGCTTCCTATTTTGCAACAAAGCATCCTTCACCCATGCTGCCAAACATACCCTCGTAAAACTGACCATCCTACCGATCCTCGACTTCGGCAATGTCTTTTACAAAATAGCCTCCAACACTCTACTCAACAAATTGGATGTAGTCCATCACAGTGCCATCCGTTTTGTCACCAAAGCCCCATATACTACCCACCGCTGCGACCTGTACGCTCTCGTTGGCTGGCCCTCGCTTCATGCTCGTCGCCAAACACACTGGCTCCAGGTCATCTACAAGTCTCTGCTAGGTAAAGCCCTGCCTTATCTCAGCTCACTGGTCACCGTAGCAGCACCCACCCGTAGCACGCGCTCCAGCAGGTATATCTCACTGGTCACCCCCAAAGCCAATTCTTCCTTTGGCTTCCTTTCCTTCCAGTTCTCTGCTTTCAATTACTGGAACGAACAGCAAAAATCACTGAAGCTGGAGACTCATATCTCCCTCACTAGCTTTAACCTTTAACGAGTCACCAACCCTGATCCGGGAGCACCCCCCACCACCCCCCCACTGAGTAGCATAGCTAGCATAGCGTCACAAGTAACTTGTAGCATCTAAATATCATTAAATCACAAGTCCAAGACACCAGATGAAAGATACAGGTCTTGTGAATAAAGCCACCATTTCAGATTTTTAAAATGTTTTACAGGGAAGACACAATATGTAAATCTATTAGCTAACCACGTTAGCAAAGGACACGATTTTTTTACTCCCAACAGTTTTTTCCTGCGTCAGTAGCTATCACTAATTCGACTAAATAAAAATATATATAGCCACTAACCAAGAAACAACTTCATAAGATGACAGTCTGATAACATATTTATGGTATAGCATAGTTTTTTTTTGAAAAATGTGCATTTTTCAGGTATAAATCACAGTTCTACATTGCAGCTGCAATCTGAAATAGTGCCGACCCAGCCAGAACAATTACAGAGACCAACGTCATATAACTAATTACTCATCTTAAAACATTTCAGAAAAATACACAGCGTACAGATATTGAAAGCCCAACATCTGGTGAATCCAAACAATATTTCAGATTTATTAAATGTTTTATAACGAAAACAAAATGTAGCGCTAAATTAGCATAGCTATACCAGGCAGATTCGGCTGGGCGCCCACGGCCAGTTCACATGCACAACAGATATGATATAACATCGTAAATTGGGTCTTACTATGGCTGATCTTTCATCAGAATGTTGATCAAAGTGTCCTTTGTCAAGATGAGTCGTTGGTTGCGTTCAGAATGGTTCCTTTCCCACTCCATTTAGCACAGGTACTGGTCGAGTGGCACGGATTTCTCAAACGATAATAAAATCAGACAACGGAACACCGCAAAACTCCCGAAAAAATTCAAATAATCTGATTAAACTATATTGAAAAAACATACATTACGATGATCTGGTCACATGTATCAAACAAACTTCGAGACGGAGATAATAATGGCCGTACAACAGAAGACAATCGCAGCTCCAAGTCGCACGATATAGAGAACCGGAAGTTGTCGGTCACGCCAAAGAATTAGCTCTCATTTCACGTCAGTCCCAGATAAACAAGATATTTTTCCTCTGACGTCCTCTTGTCACCCAGAGGAAGGCCAATGAGGTGTGTTTCGGGTCATAGGGGGCACGACCATATATAGGCAGAGCGTTGAAGCTGGCATAACACATCTTGCTTTTTTCTTCTTGGTCATGGAAAGTGCTGTCAAATGACTTATGTATCACTCAGAGACAAAATTGAAACGGTTTTAGAAACTAGAGATTGTTTTCTTTCCAATGGTATTATTTATATGCATATAGTAAGAGCAATAATTGAATAAGAGGCAGTTTAATCTGTAGAGCAAATTATGCTAATGGGAAAATAGCACCCCCTGTATTCTCAAGAAGTTTTAAGCACCAGCTGTCAGAGCAGTTCACAGATCACTGCACCTGTACATAGCCCATCTGTAAATAGCCCATCGTATTGTAAATACTTCGCCACCATGGCCTATTTATTGCCTTACCTCCCTTATCCTACCTCATTTGCACACACTGTATATAGACTTTTTCTACTGTATTATTGACTGTATGTTTGTTTATTCCATGTGTAACTCTGTGTTGTTGTATGTGTCGAACAGCTTTGCTTTATCTTGGCCGGGTCACAGTTGTAAATGAGAACTTGTTCTCAACTAGCCTACCTGGTGAAATAAAAATAAATACAAATTGAGACATTGCCGCAACATCAATCCATGGGCAAGTCAGTGCCACGTTTTCATTTATGACGAAATCAAAATTAAATAAAGGCAATGGCTTTTAGAAGTGGTGTTAATGCCATCTTTGATGTTCTTTTCAATTGTATTGTATTCTATTTATTATGGGTCCCCATTAGTTCCTGCCAAGGCAGCAGCTACACTTCCTGGGGATTATTAGGAATCCCCTTTAGTTTCTTCCAAGGCAGCAGCTACTCTTCCTGAGATTCAGCAACATTAAGGCAGTTATATACAATTTAAAATATTACATGACATTACATTTCATAACACTTTCACAACACATTAAATGTCTTCCCTCAGGCCACTACTCTACTATCACATATCTCCAATACAAAATGTGTGTGTAGAGTGTGTGTCTTATCATGTGTATGTGTACGCGTGTCTGTGCCAGTGTGTGTGTCTCTTCACAGTCCCTGATGTTCTATAAGGTGTATTTTTACCTGTCTTTTTTATCTGATTCCACTGCTTGCATCAGTTACCTGATGTGGAATAGAGTTCCATGTAGCCATAGCTCTATGTAGTACTGTATGTTCTTAACTTGGGGATTGTGAAAAGACCTCTGGTGGCATGTCTTGTGGGGTATGCATGGGTGTCCGATCTGTGTGCTATTAGTTTAATCGGACACCTCGGTGCATTCAGCATGTCAACACTTCTTACAAAAACATGTAGCGATGAAGTCAATCTCTCCTCCACTTTGAGCCATGAGAGATTTACATGCATACTATTAATGTTAGCTCTCCGTGTACATTTAAGGTTCAGGCGTGCTGCCCTGTTCTGAGCCAATTGTAATTTTCTGAGGTCCCTCTTTGTGGCACCTGACCACAAGACAGTAGTCCAGGTATGACAACACTAGAGCCTGTAGGACCAGCCTTGTTGATTGTGTTGTTAAAAAGGCAGAGCAGCTCTTTATTATGGATAGACTTCTCCAAATCTTAGCTACTGTTGTATCAACATGTTTGGACCATAACAGTTTACAATCCAGGGTTACTCAAAGCAGTTCAGTCACCTCAAACTTACTCAATTTCCACATTATTTATTACAATATTTAGTTGAGGTTTATGGTTTAGTGAATGATTTGTCCCAAATACAAGGCTTTTAGTTTTTTAAATATTTAGGACTAACTAATTCTTTGCCACCCATTCTGAAACCATCTGCAGCTCTTTGTTAAGTGTTGCAGTGATTTCACTCACTGTAGTAGCTGACTTGTATAGTGTTGAGTCATCCGCATACATAGACACACTGGTTTTACTCAAGGCCAGTGGCGTATCATTAGTAAAGACTGAAAAAAGTAAGGGGCATAGACAGCTGCCCTGGGGAGTTCCTGATGCTACCTGGATTATGTTTGAGAGTCTTCCATTAAAGAACACCCTCTGTGTTCTGTTAGACAGGAAAATCTTTATCCGCAATATAGCAGTGGGTATAAAGCCATAACACATACGTTTTTCCATCAGCAGACTATGGTCGATAATTTCAAAAGCCGCACTGGCATGTCATGCCTGGTTGTTAATCTTGCCAATTAAACAATAATTAAAGTAACTGGCAACATCAGTGAGTTTTGTGATGAATGAGCTATCTGATTCAATGAATGATGGAGCTGAGTTTGCCTTTTTCCCAAAAATTATTTATTTAAGGTGCTCCAAAGCTTTTTACTATCATTCTTCATATCATTTATCTTTGTTTCATAGTTTAGTTTCAGTACAATTTGCAGAACATTTGCCAATTGGTTGTGCAGCCATAATTATTTGCCATTCCTTTTGCCTCATCCCTCTCAACCATACATATCTTCAATTACTCATCAATCCACATGGATTTAACAGTTGTTACAGTAATTGTCTTAATGGGTGCATGCTTATTAGTAACTGGAATAAGCAATTTCATAAATGTGTCAAGTGCAGCGTCTGGATGCTCCTCATTACACACCACAGACCAACAAATATTATTTACATCAACAACATAGGAATCATTACAAAACATATTGTATGACCTCTTATACACTATATCAGGCCCAGCCTTTGGAAATTTGGTTTTCCTAGATATGGCTACTATATTGTGATCACTACATCCGATGAAATTGGATACTGCTTTAAAGGAAATTTCTGCATCATTAGTAAAGATGTGATCATACATGTTGATGATTTCATTCATGTGCTGTTTGTAGCTACCCTGTTAGGTTGACTGAACCAGGTTGCAGGCACTAGATACAGTTTGAAGTTTTTTCTTGAGTGGGAAGCTGATGAAAGCCAGTGAATATTTAAATCACCCAGAAAATATACAGTTGAAGTCGGAAGTTTACATACACCTTAGCCAAATACATTTAAACTCAGTTTTTCACAATTCCTGGCATTTCATCCTAGTAAAATTCCCTGTCTTAGGTCAGTTAGGATCACCACTTTATTTTAAGAATGTGAAATGTCAGAATAATAGTAGAGAGAATGGTTGATTTCAGCAGTTATTTCTTTCATCACATTCCCAGTGGGTCAGAAGTTTACATACACTCAATTAGTATTTGGTAGCATTGCCTTTAAATTGTTTAACTTACGTCAAACGTTTCGGGTAGCCTTCCACAAGCTTCCCACAATAAGTTGGGGGAATTTCGGGCCATTCCTCCTGACAGAGCTGGTGTAACTGAGTCAGGTTTGTAGGCCTCCTTGCTCGGCACGCTTTTTCAGTTCTGCCCACACATTTTCTATAGGTTTGAGGTCAGGGCTTTGTGATGGCCACTCCAATACCTTGACCTTGTTGTCCTTAAGCCATTTTGTCACAACTTTGGAAGTTTGCTTGGGGTCATTGTCCATTTGGAAGACCCATTTGGGACCAAGCTTTAAATTCCTGACTGATGTCTTGAGATGTTGCTTCAATATATCCACATATTTTTCCTGCCTCATGATGCTATCTATTTTATGAAGTGCACCAGTGCCTCCTGCAGCAAAGCACCCCCACAACATGATGCTGCCACCCCCGTGATTCACGGTTGGGATGGTGTTCTTCGGCTTGCAAGCCTCCCCCTTTTTCCTCCAAACATAACAATGATCATTATGGCCAAACAGTTCTATTTTTGTTTCATCAGACCAGAGGACATTTCTCCAAAAAGTACGACTTTTGTCCCCATGTGCAGTTGCAAACTGTAGTCTGACTTTTTATGGTTTTGGAGCAGTGGCTTCTTCCTTGCTGAGCGGCCTTTCAGGTTATGTCGATATAGGACTTGTTTTACTGTGGATATCGATACTTTTGTACCTGTTTCCTCCAGCATCTTCACAAGGTCCTTTGCTGTTGTTCTGGGATTGATCTGCACTTTTCGCACCAAGGTACGTTCATCTCTAGGAGACAGAACGCGTCTCCTTCCTGAGCGGTATGACGGCTGCGTGGTCCCATGGTGTTTATACTTACGTACTATTGTTTGTACAGATGAACGTGGTACCTTCAGGCATTTGGAAATTGCTCCTTAGGATGAACCAGACTTGTGGAGGTCAACAACAAAAAAATCTGAGGTCTTGGCTGATTTTTTCGATTTTCCCATGATGTCAAGCAAAGAGGCACTGGGTTTGAAGGTAGGCCTTGAAATACATCCACAGGTACACCTCCAATTGACTCAAATGATGTCAATTAGCCTATCAGAAGCTTCTAAAGCCATGACATCATTTTCTGGAATTTTCCAAGCTGTTTTAAAGGCACAGTCAACTTAGTGTATGTAATCTTCTGACCCACTGGAATTGTGATACAGTGAATTATAAGTTAAATAATCTGTCTGTAAACAATTGTTGGAAAGATTACTTGTGTCATGCACAAAGTAGATGTCCAAACCGACTTGCCAAAACTATAGTTTGTTAACAAGAAATTTGTGGAGTGGTTGAAAAACGAGTTTTAATGTCTCCAACCTAAGTGTATGTAAACTTCCGACTTCAACTGTACGTCTCTGTTGATATCACATACATTATCAAGAATTTCACACGTTATCCAGATACTGACTATTTGCACTTGGTGGTCTATAGCAGCTTCCCACAAGAATGTGCTTTAGATGAGGCAGGTGAACCTGTAGCCATATTACTTCAATCGTTTTTTAACATGACATCGTCTCAAAGCTTCACAGGATGTGGTTCTGAATATAAACGGCAACACTTCCACCGTTGGCATTTCTGTATTCTTGGTATATGTAAATAAGATGTATTTCTACCACTGCATCATGAAAGGTATTATCTAAGTGACTTTCAGAGATTGTCAGAATATGAATGTCATATGCTACTAGCAAATTACTGATTTCATGAACCTTGTTTCTTTAGCTACACATGTTAACGTGGCATATTTGTAGCACTTTTCTGGGATTCTTGATTGTTTTCATTGCTTTACTGGGAAGCTTATCAGAAGTAGACATGCTCATGTTATTTTTGTTAGTTCAGGGTGAGCTGCACACAGTGGACTTCCTACTAGGGCACACCGCCTCAGTGCAAACAGTACAGTTGTGCCGTGGCGGAGATCTTTGTGGGCTATACTTGGCCTTGTCTCAGGATGGTAAGTTGGTGGTTGAAGATATCCCTCTAGTGGTGTGGGGGCTGTGCTTTGGCAAAGTGGGTGGGGTTATATCCTTCCTGTTTGGCTCTGTCCGGGGGTATCATCGGATGGGGCCACAGTGTCTCCTGACCCCTCTTGTCTCAGCCTCCAGTATTTATGCTGCATTAGTTTATGTGACGGGGGGCTAGGGTCAGTTTGTTATATCTGGAGTACTTCTCCTGTCTTATCCGGTGTCCTGTGTGAATTTAAGTATGCTCTCTCTAATTCTCTCTTTCTCTCTTTCTTTCTCTCTCTCGGAGGACCTGAGCCCTAGGACCATGCCTCAGGACTACCTGACATGATGACTCCTTGCTGCCCCCAGTCCACCTGGCCGTGCTGCTGCTCCAGTTTCAACAGTTCTGCCTGCGGCTATGGAACCCTGACCTGTTCACCGGACATGCTACCTGTCCCAGACCTGCTGTTTTCAACTCTCTAGAGACCGCAGGAGCGGTAGAGATACTCTTAATGATCGGCTATGAAAAGCCAACTGACATTTACTCCTGAGGTGCTGACTTGCTGCACCCTCATCAACTACTGTGATTATTATTATTTGACCATGCTGGTCATTTATGAATCTTGGCCATGTTCTGTTATAATCTCCACCCGGCACAGCCAGAAGAGGACTGGCCACCCCTCATAGCCTGGTTCCTCTCTAGGTTTCTTCCTAGGTTTTGGCCTTTCTAGGGAGTTTTTCCTAGCCACCGTGCTTCTACACCTGCATTGCTTGCTGTTTGGGGTTTTAGGCTGGGTTTCTGTACAGCACTTTGAGATATCAGCTGATGTAAGAAGGGCTATATAAATACATTTGATTTGATTTTTAACTCTGGTTCATAGGTGCATGATTACTGCATGCAATAGCTGTAGGATCAGCAGAGGGTTTCCGGCCAATTAGAGGGACATAAATTAAGTAACTTACATTGTGTCTTCCAACGTTCCTGGGATAATGTACATTTGCTGAAGCATTATGATAACTCAGTGACACAATGGTAGGGATTAACTGAGCTGGGCTTGGGTGATTGATTAGTCATTTTCTCAACGCAGCCTAATAACGATGTGACAGGATCCAGGAACCAAAATGATTTGGGTGGATCCCATCCTCCTTATAAAACAAGCTTTGTTTTCAAAAGGTATCAAAACTATCAATAAATGTTAAACCCACAGAGCTGCAATAGTCACTTAGCCAGTTATAGAGGGTTAAAAGTCTGCTGACATTTTTAATGCCACGATTTAGGCAGGGCACAGGGACAGATATTATGGTGCGTCTTCAGCTGTTCTGAGTTGCCCTTCAGAATGTAATTGATTCCAATAAGAACTATGATAGACTCAATTTCCTGATGCAGCTTATTGATGTCCTATTCTCGTGCTCCTGGATTGTCATGGATTCCCCCGGTACTGCTGCTCATTCTGTGCACCAGCTCCGAAGGTCTGCGTCACCGGCCTGTAGGCGTCACTGAACTGTTTCATTACGCACACCTGGTTCCCATTTCCCCTGATTGGTAATTGTATATATGTGCCCTCTGTTCACCATTGTCTTTGTTGGTTATTGTTCCCATGTCCGTTGGTCTTGTGAGTATCTGTGCTTTGTTGTTTCGGCTTTCGTGCTGCGTGTATTGTGTACTCGTTATTACGGGTCTCGTCCCCTGCATTGTTGTGCACTTGTTATTTCAGGTCTTGTCCCGTGACTTGTTATTACGGGTCTCGTCCCGTGTATTGTTATTACGGGTCTTGTCCCGTGTATTTATTAGAGGTTTAACCTCATTCTTTTGTTAGGGTTACATACCTGTGTTTTTGTGTACGTGTTTGTTTTGGGCATGTTGTATTTTTGGGTAGAGTATTAAAACCCCCTATTACGTATTCCTGCGCCTGTCTCCAATCATTTATACAACGTGACAGAATAACCGACCCTAAATGGAGACAGCAGCAATGGCCCATCCGACGCCGCCGCAACATTGGCAGCTGCAGCTGGCCCGTCCGATGCTGCCGCAACTTCGGCAGCTGCAACTGGCCCGTCCGACGCAACTTCGGCAGCTGCAACTGGCCCGTCCGACGCAACTTCGGCAGCTGCAACTGGCCTGTCCGACGCCAAAGCAACTTCGGCAGCTGCAAGTGGCCCGTCCGATGCCAACGCAACTTTGGCAGCTGCAACTGGCCCATCCGACGCTGCTGCAACTGGTCCAACCGATGCTGCCGCAACTTCATCAGCTGCAACTGGCCTGTCCGACGCAGCTGCAACTGGCCTGTCCGATGCCAATGCAACTTCGGCAGCTGCAACTGGCCCGTCCGATGACGACACAACTTTGGCAGCTGCAACTGGCCCTGACCGACACTCACAGCATCCCTGTGGTCGTCCTCAAAACCGCATCGGGGGATACTGTCACGGATTCCCCCGGTACTGCTGCTCATTCCGTGCACCAGTTCCGGAGGTCTACATCACCGGCCTCTAGGCGTCACTGAACTGTTTCATTATGCACACCTGGTTCTCATTTCCCCTGACTGGTTATTTTATATATGTGCCCTCTGTTCACCATTGTCTTGTCGATTATTGTTCCCCTGTCCGTTGGTCTTGTGAGTACTTGTGCTTTGTTGTTGTGGCTTTCGTGCTGCGTGTATTGTGTACTCGTTATTATGGGTCTCGTCCCGTGACTTGTTATTACGAGTCTCGTACCATGTATTGTTATTATGGGTCTCATCCCATGTATTTATTAGAGGTTTAACCTCACTCTTTTGTTTTGGTGACATCTCTGTGTTTTTGTATGTATGTTGGTTTTGGGCTTTGTCCCCGTGCCTTTCATGGCATGTTGTATTTTTGGATAGAGTATTAAAACTCCCTATTACATATTCCTGCGCCTATCTCCAATCTTTTATACACCGTGACATGGATAGCACAATGTTTTTGCGTTGGTGAGTCAATGGTGAGACATTTCTCACCATTGAACTACCCAGTACCACGGCCGGAGAAGAGGATGGATAAATCCGCCCATTCCTTCCCCTCACACCTTTCATGGACCCATGAGAAGCAGGATAGCATACGCTGGCTGCTCCCAGCAATAGGTCCAGACCTCCCACAGCAGGCAGTGCCCCATCAGATCCAGAGAGAGGGAAAGGAACTGAACTCGACGACAAAGCTACTGCTGCTGGATTCAGCGTAGTTGGAGTCAGCACAGACGACGCAGACACAGGCAGTCCCAGCGATGAAGGCATAGGTAGATCAGGCACCAGGGCTGCGACACTATTTTCTCATGACAATCTTCTCTGGACCTCTCACAGACACTCCAGTCCGCTTAGCAGCATGCCGCTGCCTTCGGTTTCCACGACTAGTTGCATGGGACCAGCACTGATTGGAACAATCCTCTTGCTATTCTCCGTCTACTCCACTACAGGATGGAGTAGGAGAAGCAGCTGGAGATGTCTTCCTTGGCAGGCAAGTTCCAAGTATCACAGGCCATTCAGATAGGGATAGATGACAAGGCCGGGATACATCCATCAAGCCTCAGCAGCGTCCAGCCACAGGAGTTGAGAACCAGAAAGTTACAATTTACAGAATTTAAATGTATTTGCAAAGGATAGCCATCTCACTCCTGTAATCCTACGCAAGCAAACAATTGCCTCATTGGAACTCCGGATTGTCAATATTGTCCCGGACAAGAGCGTAATAAACACCGCTTCTACAGCGCTGGAAACATTTGTTAGCTATTCCAGGCAAAACGGGCTCCATTGCAACCTAGCTAGCTGACTAGTTGTTAGCAGGCGTTGACACAAACTGTTATGAACAAAATAAAAGTAAAACTTCGGAAACAACAGGCCGAAACAACAGGTCAAGGCGCAGGAGTTATCCAAGTTCGTTAACCTTTCACGAGCCTCTACCCCGGGTCCGGGATCACCCCCCACCCCCCCCACACACTGATTAGCATAGCTAGCATAGCTTCACAAGTAGATAGTAGCATCTAAATATCATTAAATCACAAGTCCAAGACACCAGATGAAAGATACAGATCTTGTGAATAAAGCCACCATTTCAGATTTTTAAAATGTTTTACAGGGAAGACACAATATGTAAATCTATTAGCTAAACACGTTAGCAAAATACACAATTTCTTTGTCCACCATTTTTTCTCTCCACCAGTAGCTATCACCAATTCGGCTAAACTAAGATATTGATAGCCAATAACCAATAAAAAACCTCATCAGATGACAGTCTGATAACATATTTATGGTATAGGATAGGTTTTGTTAGAAAAAAGTGCATATTTCAGGTAGAAATCACAGTTTACAATTGCACCGACCATCACAACTCGACTAGAATTACTATAGAGAGCAACGTGTATGACCAATTTACTCATCATAAAACATTTCATAAGAATAGACAAAGCATAGCAATGGAAAGACCCAGATCTTGTGATTTCAGACAATATTTCAGATTTTCTAAGCGTTTTACAGCGAAAACACAATAAATCGATAAGTTAGCATACCACATGTGCAAACGTTACCAGAGCATCGATTCAAGCCAAAGAGAGCTATAACGTAATCATCGCCAAAATATATTAATTTTTTCACTAACCTTCTCAGAATTCTTCCGATGACACTCCTGTAACATCATTTTACAACATACATATAGAGTTTGTTCGAAAATGTGCATATTTAGCCATACAAAACCGTGGTTATACAATGAAAATACTAGCAAATCAAGCCTCAAAATGTCGGACGTCATCTTTCAGAGTGATCTAGTTTAATCGAAAGCTAATCATATACTTGACTAAAAAATACAGGGTTGACAGGAATCGAAAGACAAATTAGTTCTTAATGCAACCGCTGATTTACATTTCTAAAATTATCCTTACTGTGCAATACAGGGTTCGCCAAGTGAAGCGATAACAAACAAAATGGCGGATTATGCGTTTAAAATATTTCGACAGAACAACGATTTATCATATTAAATATTTCTTACTATGAGGTGATTTTCCATCAGATTCTTGGGCAATGTATCCTTTCTTGGGTCTAATCTTCTTTTGGTCGATAGATGTCCTCTGTCCTTCGAAATGTCCACTAACATCGACCGAGACCCCGAAACGTGCCCAAAGCTTCAAAGTGCACGACAAAGAAATTCCTCAAAATCGCACTAAACGGATATAAATTGCTATAAAACGGTTCAAATTAACTACATTATGATGTTTTTAACAACTATAACGAGTAAAAACATGACCGGAGAAATTTTACTGGCTAAACAACCATTTGGAAGGAGGCAAGTCCGATGTCCATCTTGCGTAAGACGCGCGAAGGGAAAGGACGGTACTTCCACGTTTTGTTGTTTTATAGTGGCTCTGATTGCGCAATCGACTCCATTCAAAGCGTGATGACGTACTGACACCCAGAGGAAGACGTAGGCAGTGTCGGTTTCTCCATAGCATTTACAGGCACCTTAAAACCGACCCCAGATCAGGGGTCAAAATTTCTGAAATCTGACTCCCTGTCAGGAAAAGTGCTGTAGAAGTAGTTCTGTACCACTCAGAGACAAAATTCCAACGGCTATAGAAACTAGAAAGTGTTTTCTATCCAATAATAACAATAATATGCATATTGTACGATCAAGAATTGAGCACGAGGCAGTTTAATTTGGAGACCAAAAAATGCTAATGCGGAACAGCACCCCCTATAGTTGCAAGAAGTTAACAGGAGTTTGTGACTGGAAACCAAAAGCAACTTTTTCCCCCACTCTTATTGATAAAATTTGTATTAACTGTATTAACTTCTTATGGCTCGGGGCAGTATTGAGTAGCTTGGATGGATAAGGTGCCCAGAGGTGCCCAGAGTAAACTGCCTGCTACTCAGTCCCAGTTGCTAATATATGCATATTATTTGGATAGAAAACACTCTGAAGTTATAAAACTGTTTGAATGATGTCTGTGAGTATAACAGAACTCATATGGCAGGCAAAAACCTGAGAAAAAATCCAACCAGGAAGTGGGAAATCTAAGGTTGGTCGTTTTTCAACTCATTCCCTATTGAAGATACAGTGGGATATTGGTCATGTTGCACTTCCTACGGCTTCCACTAGATGTCAACAGTCTTTAGAACCTTGTTTGATGCTTCTACTGTGAAGTGGGGCTGAATGAGAGGGGATTGAGAAAAGTCTGCCATGAGCTGAACATGCGCTGACCATGCACGTTCACTTGAGAGCGAGCTCTGTTCCATCGCATTTCTGAAGTCAAAGTAATTCTCCGGTTGGAACATTATTGAAGATTTATGTTAAAAACATCCTAAAGATTGATTCTATACTTCGTTTGACATTTTTCTACGGACTGTAATATGACTTTTCGTCTGAACTTTTGCCTGGACCAGCCCGCGCGTCGTGAGTTTAGATTTTGTACTGAACACCGCGAACAAGTTATTTGGACATAAATTATGGACTTTATCGAACAAAACAAACATTTATTGTGGAACTGGGATTCCTGGGAGTGCATTCTGATGAAGATCATCAAAGGTACGTGAATGTTTATAATGTTATTTCTGACTTCTGTTGACTGCACAATATGGCGGATATCTTTTTGTCTTGTTTGGGCTCTGAGCGCCGTACTCAGATTATTGCATGGTTTGCTTTTTCCCTAAAGCTTTTTTGAAATCTGACAGAGCGGTTGCATTAAGAAGAAGTGTATCTAAAGTTCCATGAATAACACTTGTATTTTCATCAACATTTATAATGAGTATTTCTGTAAATTGATGTGGCTCTCTGCAAAATCACCGGATGTTTTTGGAACTACTGAACATAACGCGCCAATGTATACTGAGATTTTTTTATGTAAATATGAACTTTATCGAACAAAACATTAATGTATTGTGTAACATGAAGTCCTATGAGTGTCATCTGATGAAGATCATCAAAGGTTAGTGATTAATTCTATCTCTATTTCAGATTTTTGTGACTCCTCTCTTTGGCTGGAAAATGACTGTGTTTTTCTGTGACTTGGCTCTGACCTAACTTAACCTGTCTAGGATGAGAGTGCCGCTAGCGGCACTCCCCCCCCACCCCCACTGAAAAACCAGTGCCGCGAAATTCAAAAACAATATTTTTTTTAAATATTTAACTTTCACACATTAAAGTCCAATACAGCTAATGAAAGACACAGATCTTGTGAATCCAGTCAACATGTCCGATTTTTAAAATGTTTTACAGGGAAGACACAATATGTAAAGATGTACATCTATTACCTAAAAACACATTAGCATAATCCACCATCTTTTATTTGTCCACCAACACCAGTAGCTATCACCAATTCGGCTAAACTAAGATATTTATAGCCCCTAACCAAGAAAAAAACTCATCAGATGACAGTCTGATAACATATTTATGGTATGGGATAGGTTTTGTTAGAAAAAAGTGCATATTTCAGGTAGATGGCATAGGTTACAATTGCACCCACCGTCACAAATGGAATAGAAAAACTACTTAGAGCAACGTGTTTACCTACTTACTAATCATCAAACATTTCGTAAAAATACACAGCATACACGAATCGAAAGACACAGATCCTGTGAATACAGACAATATTTCAGATTTTCTAAGTGTCTTACAGCGAAAACACAATAAATCGTTATATTAGCATAGCACATAGCACATAGCAGCCCAGCATTGATTCTAGCCAAAGTGAGCGATAAAAGTAAACATCGCCAAAATATATTAATTTTTTCACTAACCTTCTCAGAATTCTTCAGATGACACTCCTGTAACATCATATTACACAATCCATATAGAGTTTGATCGAAAATGTTTATATTTAGCCACCAAAATCATGGTTAGACAATGTGAAATGTAGCTCAGCTGGTCAGAAAAAGTCTGTGCGCCACTTAGACAGTGATCTACTCTTATACATAAATACTCATAAACGTGACTAAAAAATATAGGGTGGACAGGGATTGATAGACAATTTAATTCTTAATACAATCGCGGAATTACATTTTTTAAATTATCCTTACTTTTCAATACAGCTTGCGCCAAGCGAAGCTACGTCAAAAAACATGGCGTCCTAAGCCACTAACATTTTTCGACAGAAACACGATTTATCATAATAAAAATGTCCTACTTTGAGCTGTTCTTCCATCAGTATCTTGGGCAAAGGATCCTTTCTTGGGTCCAATCGTCTTTTGGTGGAAAGCTGTCCTCTTGCCATGTGGAAATGCCAACTGCGTTCGGGATGAACTGGAAGCGTGCCCAGCAATTCACAGCGTTTCAGAAATAAATGTCCCAAAATCGCACTAAACGGATATAAATTGCTATAAAACGCTTTAAATTAACTACCTTATGATGTTTTTAACTCCCATAACGAGTAGAAACATGACCAGAGTAATATTACTCCCTCCACTAATGCTTGGAACAGGTGCGGGTCGGTGTCCTCTAGGCGCATGACGCAGCTCCAAAAGAGTGACTAGCCTCAGGGTTTTTTAATTTATAGTGCCTGTGAACGCGCAATCGACCCCATTCAAATCGTCATCACGTAAAGACATCCAGGGGAAGACGTAAGCAGTGTCCGTATAGTCATAGCAATAACAGTGCCCTTTTAACTGACTCCAGAACAGTGGCCAAAATTTCTGAACTCTGACTCCATGTCAGGGAAATTGCTGTAGAATGGGCTCTGTTCCACTTAGAGACAAAATTTCAACTCCTATAGAAACTATAGACTGTTTTCTATCCAATAATAATAATAATATGCATATTGTACGATCAAGAACTTTGTGGGAAGCCGTTTCAAAAAATTACACGATTAGCATAAATAGCCACAACAGCGCCCCCATCCTCAACAGGATAATCGTTTGTGGTACTTTCGCCGAAAAGCCTATTTGAAATCTGACACTGTGGTGGGATTAACAAGAAGTGTATCTTTAAAATGGTGTGAAATACTTGTATGCTTGAGGAATTTTAATTATGAGATTTCTGTTGTTTGAATTTGGCGCCCTGCACTTTCACTGGCTGTTGTCATATCGATCCCGTTAGCGGGATCTCAGCCATAAGAAGTTTTAAGTCATACAAAAGTTTTACTGTGCATGAAGTTTAAAATGCATTCTGTTATTACAAAATGTTAAATGTGATACATTTAAACATTGCAATTTTTTCACACACAAATAAACATTTGATTAATAAAATATTTAATCAGTTGTCTTCCTCAGATGAAGGGGATGATGATGTAATTTTTGCAAGAGGGAGGGAATCTGATTACATTGGTTCTCAACTCGTGGCTCAGTCATTTCATTCAGGGTAAGTGGAGTTAGCTGTGAGTTGACCCAGAGCAGGTTAATTCTGATGGATTCGATGCTAAAATGTGAGCCACTTTCGTATGACCAGTTATCTCTAGTTGAACTCAGAGTTGACCAAAGTTGCCTCGCTAACTCCTCAAACCTGCTTTGTAGGATACAAAAAACAGGATACTGTTTTGTGTTGGAAAACTCAGCGTTTCAAGCATAACTATAACTGTAACCCTGTAACTATAGATAGATAACTAGAAATATTTTTACAAATTTAAAAAATATGTTTGCAGCTTTGGCTCAGGTTTGTCTGAATGTGTGGGACGTGTTACGGAAAATTGGCATAACGTCAGCATTAGGTTTTCTTTTTCATCCCAAAATCTAAGTCACAATGACACAACCAAAACCCAGAACGTGATATCACTAAAACAAAAATATTTTTCAGCACGGAATTGGAAAGAGCAACAAATCTGTTTTGTAGAGTGTACCTTGATATAATTTTATCACTAAGACCAATCCAATTGTTCCAAACTGCTGTTGCTGCATATCGTGCTGTGGAAAGCCTTGTGATTAAAATGTTGCTGTTTTGTCTACGAGAGTTGCGGAACTTGGCAAATAGAGCATTCCACTGAAACAACTCAATCATGGTAGTTTTAGTGTAGGCTCCATGTGTTACAAAACTAATGCTTGAATGATTAAGAACACTGACATTATAGCCACTAAGCCGCTGAACTTTTGTTCACATTCATGAATAATTTTATTACGCTTGCCATCTGCATACCAGACCTGGGTAG
The DNA here is from genome assembly GCF_045679555.1 of Salvelinus alpinus. Taxonomy (NCBI): domain Eukaryota; kingdom Metazoa; phylum Chordata; class Actinopteri; order Salmoniformes; family Salmonidae; genus Salvelinus; species Salvelinus alpinus. The sequence continues at coordinate 70,062,707 of NC_092088.1, read as the reverse complement.
AAAGTGTGTGTGTTTCTATTCCACAATGCAAAATCAACAGTTGATGCTACTAGACAGTCTTACCATACCAATTGTAGGCATATAATCTCTAAGGTTATGAGAAACATAGTCAGACACGAAGGCTTACTACAGCTATATGTGGCCACAAATTGATCATGAAGTAAAACCACAGGTCAGTCTCTCCACTTTGTGCACATGTAGCTATGCTTTGTATTAGGAACTGTGTGGACTAAACAATTGACTATGTGGACTAAAGTCAATTCCCTATTCATGACTACACCCTCTGAGGAGGAGGTGTTCAAACAGAAAACATCAAATTATATGAAACTATATTTGTCACTATGTGCAGAGGCATAACGGAGTATTGTGAAAGCTAACTAGCTACTTCTATTGCAATATTACATAAAGAATCATTCAATTCCAGTATAGAGTATTATTCTCACAATGTCCAGACAGCGGCCCAGCTAATTTTAGGCATTTTTGGCCACAGGCAGATAATCCCAGTTAACTACAGTACAGTATGTGTCTTGTTCAGATAATACCAGTCAACTATAGTACTCTGTGTGTTCAAATAATCATAGTTAACTTCAGTACAGTATCTGTGCTACATGTCATCAACATCACCAGGATAGAAAAGTCACACTAACCTGAAAGTTCTCTCATTTCCATTGCCTCATATCTCCCCGTCCTGTGGCCCCACAACAGCAACAACCCACCTGGGTTATCATAGCCGTGTGTGTGCGCGCACACTAAATCAAGCTAATCTCATTCAACAAAAGATTACAGAGACACGTTAGTCAATAGATTTCCATGTTGAAACCTGACCTGAGTTACATTCTATTACATAGAAGAGCACCACACATTTGAATGAGTCACTCATGTCACTCTCTAAGGAGTGTCAGATTGGCAATAAGGGTTTCACTGTAATTTCTTAGATAAAGAGAGAGAGGCACATGAGGGAGAGAGGGAGTTTTCTACTCTTTGTTTGGTCAAATCATGGTGAATACAGGTGTAAAAGCTCTCATTTTCAATCATTCTCAGGAAGGTTGTTCAACAATTGAAAAAATACATTTCACGTCTGGAAGAAGAAAGAGGTATTTTAGTTTCTCACCCTTGCTAATGGACTCTCCTAATTCCCCTGAGTGGTAGTAGCCTAGAACTATAGTTCAAGGTCAGTGCATCATACCCCTTGCCTTATTCCACATTTTGTTGTGTTACAGCCTAAATTCAAAATGGATTACATTTCAATGTAAATTCTCACCCATCTACCCACAATAACAAAGTGAAAACAGGTTTTTAGACATTTTTGCACATATAATTGGAAATTAAATACAGAAATATCTCATTTACAAAAGTATTCACATCAATACTTTGTAGAAGTACCTTTGGCAGTGATGACAGCTGTGAGTCTGTCTTAGTAAGTCTCCAAGAGCTTTCCACACCTGGATTATGCAACATTTGCCCATTATTCTTTTCAGATTTCTTCAAGCTATGTCAAATTGGTTGTTGATCATTGCTAGACAAACATTTTCAGGCCTTGCTATAGATTTTCAAGTAGATTTATGTCAAAACTGTCCATAAAAATAATAATAAAAACATTCACTGTCTTCTTGGTAAGCTACTCCAGTGTAGATTTGACCTTGTGTTTTAGGTTATTGTCATGCTGAAAGGGGAATTTATCTCAAAGTGCATGGTGGAAAGCAGACTGAACCTCTAGGATTTTTCATGCGCTTAGCTCCATTACGTTTCTTTTTTATCCTCAAACTCCCCAGTGCTTAATGATTACAAGCATACCCATAACATGATGCAGCCACCTCTATGCTTGAAAATACGGAGAGCGGTACTCAGTAATGCATTATATTGGATTTGCCCCAAACATACTGTAGCACTTTGTATTCAGGACAAAACATTGAATTGCTTTTTTGCATTTTTTGCACTATTACTTTAGTATTGCATGTTTTATAATATTTTATTCTGTACAGGCTTCCTTCTTTACACTCAGTCAATTAGGTTCGTATCGTGGAGTAACTACAATGTTGTTGATCCAAAATTATTCGGGATCTGTGTCCCTTCCACGGGACGGTTGAGCTAATGTAGGCTAATGCAATTACCATGAGGTTGTAAGTAACAAGAACATTTCCCAGGACATAGACACATCTGATATTGGCAGAAAGCTTAAATTCTTGTTAATCTAACTGCGCTGTCCATTTTACAGTAGCTATTACAGTGAAGGAATACCATGCTATTGTTTGAGGAGAGTGCACAATTTTTAACATAAAGTTATTAATAAACAAATTAGGCACATTTGGGCAGTCTTAATACAAAATTTTGAACAGAAATGCAATGGTTCATAGGATCAGTCAAACACTTTGCACGTACACTGCTGCCATCTAGTGGCCAACATCTAATTTGCACCTGGGCTGGAATAATACATTATGGCCTTTCTCTTGTATTTCAAAGATGATGGTACAAAATAAAATACAAAAGAATGGTTGGTTTTTTCTTTGTATTGTCTTTTACCAGATCTATTGTGTTATATTCTCCTACATTCCTTTCACATATCCACAAACTTTAATGTGTTTCCTTTCAAATGGTACCAAGAATATGCATATCCTTGCTTCAGGGCCTGAGCTACAGGCGGTTAGATTTGGGTATGTCATTTTAGGCAAAAATTGAAAAAAGGGGCAGATCCTTAAGACACACTTACATTACATATAAAACAAAAGATACAACAGTACATCATATTACACCACTACATATCTACAATACAAAATGTATCATACCACCATCCAATATTACAAAGTACGTGTTTGTAGAGTGCGTGTGCTAGCGCTCGTGTGTGTATGCTTGTGTCTGTACCTTCATGTGTGTCTGAATCACGCTTCACCAGCTGGCATTCAGACAGACGAAACTGGTTTGGCGGATGCCAGGAGAAAGCGACATGTCACAATGCATAGTGCCAACGGTAAAGTTTGGAGGAGGAATAACGGTCTGGGCTATTTTTCTTGATTCAGGCTAGGCCCTTTAGTTCCAGTGAAGGGAAATCTTAATGCTACAGCATACAATAACATTCTAGATGATTCTGTGCTTCTAACTTTGTGGCAACAGTTTGGGGAATGTCCTTTCCTGTTTCAGCATGAAAATGCCCCCATGCACAAAGTGAGGTCCATACAGAAATGGTTTGTCGAGATCGGTGTGAAGAACATGACTGGCCAGCACAGAGCCCTAACCTCAACCCCATCGAACACCTTTGGGATGAATTGGAACGACAACTGTGAGCCAAGCCTAATCGCCCAACAACAGTACCCAACCTCACAAATGCTATTGTGGCTGAATGAAAGCAAGTCCCCGCAGAAATATTCCAACATCTAGTGCAAAGCCTTCCAAGAATAGTGAAGGCTGTTATAGCAGCAAAGGGGGGGACCAACCCCATATTAATGCCCATGATTTTGGAATGAGATGTTCAACATACTATTGGTCATATAGTGTATTTATAACTAACCCAAAATAGTTAATCTGTGTCGTTTACAGTGGGATTAAATTATTAAACATAGTGGGCAGAACAAGCGAAGTGGTTGGCAAAGCCAAGCACAAATTAGTGAGATCCATTGGCGCATTGTTTCACGTATTTGCACATTTCTGTTAGGGAACGCCTCCTCTGCGTAGCGCGTGTGTGCACACACTAAATTCAATCTTGCACTCCTAAACCCAGTGCACTGTGTTCGTAGCATATTATAGTTTTTGGTAACAGAAAAATGTATTGAGATCAGATGTTTCATCAATGAGAAAATGTGCAGAATGTCAGCACCGTTTCACCTAGTTCCATCCTCTCCCACTGCCTGCAACTGGACTTCCTCTCACTACCATTTTTGGTGGTGAGAAAAGATTCTAAATGGATGCTTCAGCTTTGTAGCCTGTGTGACATGTCTGGGTCACCCCTTCTGCTTGTGCCTGTATCTTTGTAGTGTCTGGGTGTATTGACAAGTGTAAATAATAACTTCACCATGCTCTACAGGATATTCAATGTCTGTTTATTTTTCCCCCCCCATCTACCAATAGGTGCCCTTGTTTGCGACCCAATTGAAAACCTCCATGGACTTTGTGGTTGAATCAGTGTTTGAAATTCACTGCTCGACTGAGGGACCTTACAGAGATGAGGTAGTCATTATAAAATTATGTTAAACACCATTATTGCACACAGTGAGGCCAAGCAAATTATTATGTGACTTGTTTAGCATATTTCTACTCCTGAACAAATGTGTTATTAATTTCTACATTATGGGGTATTGTGTGTAGGCCAGTGACAAACAATCTAAATGTAATCAATTTTACTGTCACCCCCTGATCTTTATAACCTGTCTTTGTGCTTGTCTCCACCCCCCTCCAGGTGTCGCCCATCGTCCCCATTATCCCCAGTGTATTTATACCTATGTTCTCTGTTTGTCTGTTGCCAGTTTGTTTTGTTCGTCAAGCCTACAGGTGGTTTCCCCCCTTGCGCCTGTCTGTTTCTAGTTCCTGTTTTCTAGTTTTCCCGGTTTTTACCATTCCGTCTGCCCTGAGCCTGCCTGCCATTCTGTACCTTGTCACATTACACTGGATTATTGACCTCTGCCTGCCCTGACCCCGAGATTAACTGCCGTTCTGTACCTTTTGCACTCTGATCTGGATTACTGACCTCTGCCTGTCCTTGACCTGTCATTTTGCCTGCCCCCTGCTCAAGTAATACACTATTGTTACTTCGACACTGCATCTGGGTCTTCCCTAAAACGTGATAGTACGAACTGGCCATGATTGACCCAGTAGACTCGGACCAGCTTCGCAACGCCATTTCCTCCCAATGAGCCACCATTGGAAGGCACGAGGAGTTGCTTCGTGGTCTGATGGAAGGGTTCCAGACCTTGGCCGAACGCCATGACCAAGCATTGAACGCATTGCTGGAGCAATTACACGGGTTGCCTGTTAGGCAGCCTACCATGACGGTAACCAGATCCTCAGTAAGCCAGTTGTTAGCAGCACTGCCTCCCCAGCCACCTCGGTTTCCCGGGAACCCTGCTTACCTCCCCCGGAAAGCGTCGATGGAGAGTCGGCACCTGTCGGGTATTTCCCGCTCCGTGTTCCCTCATCATCCAGCTGCAGCCCTCCTCCTTCCCCTCAGACTGCTCTAAGATAGCGTACCTCATCACGCTAATGTCCAGGAAGGGTCTCCTCTGGGTTACGGCAGTATGGGAACAACAGTTGGTCATATGCTTCATTCTGGAGGAGTTTGTGGAGGAGGTAAAGAATGTTTTCGATGTTCCATTGTCCAGGAGAGAGGCCGCCTGGAAGTTGCTTCAGCAAGACCCCTGCAGTGTGGCAGACTGCGGTGGATTTCCGCATGTTGGCAGCTGAGAGTGCCTGGAACCCGGAAGCGCTGTTCGACATGTTCCTGCACGGAGTTTCGGAGGAAGTAAAGGACGAGCTTGCAGCCCGGGAACTACGGACGGATCTCGACTCGCTCATGCCATTTGACCATTCGGATCGATGGGCAACTAAGGGAACGAAGGAAGGAAAGGAGATTAGATTTCACTCGCCCGCCCAAGGATTCCACCTCGCCTCCGAGGCATCCAGGAAGTCCCCGACGACTCCATTGCCAAAAGAACCCGAGGCTACCCGAGTTCCCCCGAGAGTCTCTGAAGACTGCCGATTCACGTCTTCCAAAACAAATGTAACTAGGCAGAGCTAGGCTGACCCCAGCCAAATGGCTATACAGGCTTCACACTAAGAGTTGCCTGTATTGCGGGACTACTGGTCATTTTGCCTCCACCTATCCACTAAAAGACCAGGCTCACCGATAGGAGCGAGTGCACTGGTGGGCCATACGGATAACTTTTCCTCTCCCCTTACTCACACCCATTTTCATGACTTTTTGCTGTGGGGGATCCAATCGAAATCTCTCTGGGTACTCACTGACTCTGGGGCCAATGAGAGCTTTATGGATGCTTCCCTGGCATCCGAGCTGGGCATGCCCACTCAGCCCCTCTCCATTCCCATGGACGATAGAGCGCTGGACAGGCGCTCTATAGGCCGGGTCACCCACAATACCACCCCCATCCACCTACGTGTGTCAGGGAACCACAACAAGACGATCCAATTCCTGCTCATTAACTTCTCTAGGGTAGGGGGCAGCATTCGGAATTTTGGATGAAAAGCATGCCCAAATTAAACTGCCTGCTTCTCGTGCCCAGAAGATATGATATGCATATAACTGGTAGATTTGGATAGAAAACACTCTAAAGTTTCCAAAACTATTAAAATAGTGTCTGTATATAACATAACTGATTTGGCAGGCGAAAACCTGAGAAAAATCCATTCGGGAAGTAGTTTTTTTTGTGGTTTTGTAGTTTTCTATTCAATGCCATTACAGTATCCATTGACTTAGGACTCAAATTGCAGTTCCTATGCCTTCCACTAGATGTCAACAGTCTTTAGAAATTGTTTCAGGCTTGTATTCTGAAAAATGAGGAAGTAAGAGCAGTCTGAATGTGTGGACCCTAAAGTGTCACAGAGCTTTTTCATGCGCACGACTGAGTGCCTTTCTTGTTTACCTTTTATAATGACGACGTTATTGTCCGGTTGAAATATTATTGATTATTTAGGCTGAAAACAACCTGAGGATTGAATATAAACATCGTTTGACATGTTTCTATGAACTTTACGGATACAATTTGGATTTTCTGTCTGCCTGTTTTGACTGCATTTGAGCCTGTGGATTACTGAAGAAAACGCGCAAACAAAACCAAAAGGTTTTTGGATATAAAGAGACTTTATCGAACAAAAAGAACATTTATTGAGTAAATGAATGTCTGCTGAGTGCAACCATATATAAGGGATTCATTTTATCTCTATTTCTGACTTGTGTAACTCTTCTACTTGGCTGGTTACTGTTTGTAATGATTTGTCTGCTGGGTTATGTTCTCAAATAATCGTAAGGTATGCTTTCGCCGTAAAGCATTTAAAAATCTGACACCATGGTTGGATTCACAAGAAGTTCATCTTTAAACCTATGTAAAATATGTTTTGTTTTCTGAATTTTTATAATGAGTATTTCTGTATTTGAATTTGGCGTCCAGCAGTTTCACTGGCTGTTGAAGAGGTGGGACGCTAACGTCTCACGTACCCAAGAGAGGTTAAGTCTCTTCAGGTTCCCGTAGTATTGTGATTATCTTGGCTCCAGCAACATAATCCCCTTATTGACAGGTCAGCTGGTGCCATCATGGGCTGGAGCCCGTTCTGCAACGCTCATTGCCTGAAGTCAGCGCAGCTTGCACCGGGACATCTTCTTGGGGGCTCGAAAGTTGCCACGGACCTCTCCGCCATTCCTGCGGAGTACCAGGACCTCCGGGAGGAGTTCAGTAAAGCCCGGGCCACTTTGCTTCCACCGCACCGACCCTATGACTGTGGGATTGACCATCTCCCATGCACCACTCCTCCCCGGGGACAACTGTACTCTCTGTCGGGTCCGGAGACCAAGGCTATGGAGACCTAAATTGAGGACTCCCGAGCTGCAGGGTTCATCCGTCCTTCTGCCTCCCCTGCCGGCTCAAGGTTCTTCTTTGTGGGGAAGAAGGACAAAACCCTGCGCCTGTGCATTGACTACCGGGGCTTTAACTACATCATGGTGAAGAACCGCTACCCGCTACCACTCATCTCCTCGTCCTTCGAGCACCTCCAGGAGGCCATGTTCTCCAAGCTGGACCTACTGAACGCCTAACACCTGGTGCGGACTTGGGAAGGGGACGAGTGGAAGACTTCCTTCAACACGGCCAGCAGTCACCACGAGTATCTGGTCATGCCATTTGGCCTTACCAATGCGCCATCTGTGTTCCAGGCTCTGGTTAATGATGCTCTCCGAATCCGACGCATACCTCATCTTCTCCCGCTCTGCCCAAATAAACGTGCTCCACGTCCGACATATTCTCCAATGCCTCCTGGAGACCCAGCTTTTTGTGTAAGCAGAGAAATGGGAATCCCATCGCTCCACTAGCCCCTTCCTGGGTTACATCATCACTGCAGGGAGTGTATAGATGGATCCCGGGAAGCTGCAACCATTCCTGGGATTCGCCAACTTTTATCGCCGCTTTATCTGGGGTTACAGCGCCCTGGCTTCCCTCCTGTCTGTACTCACCTCTCCCAAGGTTCCGTTCACATGGTCCGCAGTTGCTGACCGGGTGTTCCGGGATCTCAAACATCATTTCACCACAGCTCCCATCTTGGTTCATCCTGAACCGTCCCGCCAGTTCCTGGTGGAGGCCGATGCTTCGAATGTCGGAGTGGGAGCTGTCCTGTCCCAGCATTCTGCCATGAACCTCAAGCTACATCCCTGCGCGTTCTTCTCCCATCACCTCAATGCCATGGAGAGGAACTACGATGTGGAGAATTGTGAGCTTCTCATGGTGAAGATGGCGTTGGAGGAGTGGAGGCACTGGCTGGAGGGAGCGGAACATCCTTTCATTATGTGGACTGACCACAAGAACCTGGAATATCTATGCACTGCCAAGCTTCTCAATTCCAGGCAAGCTATCTGGGCACTGCTTTTCACCTGGTTCAACTTCTCCCTCTCATACTGACCGGGATCCAAGAATGTCAAGCCGGATGCGCCGTCACACTGCTATAGCCCCATGGCTACTACCCCGGAACCCGAGACCATCCTTCCCACCTTGTGCCTGGCGACGGCACTCAGCTGGGGAATAGGGAAGCAGGTTCGTGAGGTACAGCGTTCCCAGCCGAACCCCGGGGGGGTGCCCAGATAACCGGATGTTTGTTCCTGATGCGGTCCGCTCCTTGGTCCTGGAATGGGCCCACTCCTCCAGGCTTGCCTGCCATCTGGGCTCCAGTCCGACCCTGGCCTTTGTGCAACAACACTTTTGGTGGCCTACCATGGTTCCTGACATCTCCGCGTTTGTTGCCGCATGCATGATCTGTGCGCAGAACAAGACTCCTCTGCAAGCTCCGGCTGGTCTCCTTCAACCTCTGCCTATCCCTCACCATCCCTGTTCTCACATGTCCCTGGACTTTGTCACGGGTCTCCCCCCGTCTAATGGCAACACCACCATCCTGACAGTAGATTCCTCTCCCCAAGCTACCCTCTGCCAAAGAGACTGCCCAGCTCATGGTGCAGCATGTCTTCAGGATCCATGGACTCCCAGTGGACATGGTCTCCGACCAGGGTCCTCAGTTCTCATCCCGGTTCTGGAAGGCATTCTGCACACTCATTGGGTCATCAGCCAGCCTGTCCTCCGGGTTCCATCCCCAGTCCAATGGCCAGTTGGAGCGAGCCAAACAAGACCTGGAGACAACGCTTGGCTGCCTGGTCTCCGCCAACACCATCTGGAGCCAGCAACTAGTGTGGGTCGAATACGCCCGCAACACCCTTCCTTGCTCTGCCATGGGTCTCTCGCCCTTTGAGTGTTCCCTGGGTTATCAGCACCTGCTCTTTCCCGAGCAAGAGGTCGGCAAACCTTCGGCCCAGATGTTTGTCCGCCGCTGTCGTTGTACCTGGAAGAGAGCCCTGTCGGCCCTTTTCAAAACCACCTCCAGGTATCGGCGACAAGCGGACCGCCACCAGACCCTGGCCCGCTGGTATCGTCTCGGGCAGAGGGTATGGCTGTCCACCCGGGATCTGCCCCTCCAGGTGGAGTCCCGCAAACTTTTCCCCCAGTTTATCGGCCCTTTCCCCATCTTCAAGGTCATTAGCCCCTCTGCTGTTCGTCTTCCAGGCCTCATTGCTGATTACCAACTCCAGCACACAGATCAACCAGGTATGCGACTAGGTAGAGGAGGGGGGGTACTGTCACACCATCATCTGTTTCACCTATCTTTGTGCTTGTCTCCACCCCCCTCCAGGTGTTGCCCATCTTCCCCGTTATCCCCAGTGTATTTATACCTATCAAGGTGAGAGTCAAATGCAGACACAGGAGGCAGATGGCTGGAGTCTTACAATATTTATTAATCCAAAGGGGTAGGCAAGAGAATGGTCGTGGACAGGCAAAAAGGTCAAAACAAGATCAGAGTTCCCCTTGCTCCCTGTCTGTTTCTAGTTCCTGTTTTCTAGTTTTCCTGGTTTTGACAATTCTGCCTGCCGCTCTGTACCTTTTGGACTCTGATCTGGATTGCCAACCTCCGCCTGCCCCCTCTTGTTACTTCGACACTGTCTGCCTCTGGGTCTTCCCTAAAACGTGATATGTACTGTATATTCAGGCTGTAACACAACAACATGTGGAAAAGTCAAGGAGTGTGAGTACTTTCTGAAGGCACTGTAGGTACACTGTTAGAATTAGTGGTGACTCAAGAAATCCCTGGAGATCCTAAAGGAACTAATGCTAGTAAATGGTTCATGTTTGCACCTTTGGTCAGTTGAGGGGTTCATGGATGAACCTTAAAATGTTTCAATGTAGCAGAGGGTTCCTGGAAGAACCCCGGACTAGAGGTGTGGCTTAGTATGAGCGTGGCAATCAGATAGCACTTTTTAGGCCACCCGTGATAGTAAATGTCATTCCTGTTAATCTGTTGTGTTGTATTGTCATGTTAAGGTTGAACATTTATAATGTTGTAGTGCCAATGATGCTTAGAGGTGTATGAGTTCCTCAAGAGGTTATTAAACATGTGTGTCTTATTATACGCTTGTTTTTATTTCTGTTGGGTTTTTCTTTCAAGTTTAGTTTCAGTTAGTTTTTAGATATCAAAACATTTACATTTTGTTTTTGGGGGTTGTCACTTCTTGCCATAGTGGGGCAGTAATGCATAAGGTGATGAGTCAGGTCATGAGTTATGTTTAAAGGTAGACTCAGCGAGATTACTTGGATGCACAAAGTGAACAGTAGTGGGTCAATTTCCGTAACAACCAGAGGGGTATACTACGATACAAGCTAGATCTACTCAGGATTTTCTAAAGCTAGCCAACTAAAGTTAGCTTCACATTCCAGCTTAGGCTTCATCTGTATCATTCCGGTGATATTTCCCGTCCGCCTGCCGCTAACACTAGCAGGCTTGTAACTGCTAGAGTGGCTAGTCGAATGGCAAATTCTTCACTGAGACAATGCTGCAACATCAATCCATGGGTGAGTAAATGCCACATTTTCATTTGTGACGAAATGAAAATTAAAGAAAAGTTATCTTGCAAATTCAGCAGACTATGATGTGAAATAGGCTTTATTTTATTACTTATCGTTAATGCCATCAATGCACAAGCACCCTTTCTCCCACTCCTATCGATAAAATAATTGTATTAACACATTCAAAGTGTTTCAACTGCATTCTGTCATTACAAAATATGATATGTATTTTAACATGACAATTTTTTAACACACCCAAAAAAATATTTGATTATTGGAAAACCCAATGTAGATCTAGCTTGATTCATAGTATAACCCTCTGGCTAAAAGGTGAACCACATTTGTGGTACCAGTTATCCCTAGTTGAACTAAAAGTTGATCAAAGTTACCTCACTGACTACTCAAACTACATTCGTAGTATAAGGCTCAAGAGACTTGAAGCATGAGGCTAAACTTCTTCATTGTTTTGGTCCTGTAGCTACCACGTTGTAGCAGAGTGAAGCGCTCCCATGCACATGCGCAGATACTCTGTGTGACAGCGAAGTATTGCATCATGTGTAACGATCGTCGTCTGAAGATGAGGAATCATCGTACCAAAGCGCAGCGTGGTAAGTGTTCATGTTAATTTATTAAAAACAGAACACTAAACAAAATAACAAAGAGAACGAAACGAAACAGTCCTGTCCCGGTACAGACACAAAGACAGAAAACAACTACTCACAAAACCAAAATGGGAAATGGCAACCTAAATAGGATCCCCAATCAGAGACAACGATAAACAGCTGTCTCTGATTAGGAACCAATTCAGGCCACCATAAAACTACATTCCCCTAGACAATACAAAATCCCCATAGATAAACAAAAAAAACCTATACAAGACAAAACCCTTAGACAATACAAAAACTAAACAAACCACCCTTGTCACACCCTGACCTAACCAAATAATAAAGAAAACAAATATAACTAAAGTCAGGGCGTGACATCATGCTCGTCTCAATGGGTGCGTTCAAGCAGACCACTTTTGTCAAGTTTATGGTCACCGCCTTTCCAAGTCTGTAGCATTCTGCGGATAAACATTTTCAGACTTGCGGCTACATGTCGACTGCATGAACTTTACAAAAATGATGTGATCAAAGGTCATGAAGTTTTGACTGCAGTCGACTGCAAGTTTCTGCAGTTGTTCCTCAATGACTTCATCCTGCAGCCATCGTCTGCATTGTCGGGGAATCTTTTGTCAACAAATAATCAGGGTGTTTTTGTTTGACCCACCCAAACGTGACCAAAGACAGGACTGAAACAGGAACCAATTTGCCGTGATTTGTGTGTACAGTGGATATATACAAATTTGAGGCTCTCTCTCACTGATTGATTTTACAATGTGTACACACATAATATTATGATTTCAGTTTGTGAGTATGTGATATGGGGGTTAGAAACATGTCTATTTCAACATTAAAAAACCTCTTATGGATCCCTTCACGCGCCAATCCCTTTAGCGGGATCGATTTGACAACATCCAGTCTGGGCCTGAGTAACAGGCAGTTTACTTTGGGCACGCTTTTCATCCGGACGTCAAAATACTGCCCCCTAGCCTTAAGAAGTCAACATTAAAAAGAAAACCTTTCGTAAACAACGGCAACACTGCCATTTGATCTGAGCCTTGGTGTTAGAAAACCACATTAGTGTCCAACTTTCAGCTTTCACAGATGCACCTCCCCTGACTTCATTCTTTGACTTTTGTCTCCAGTCGGCTGCTTTAGCCTTAGCACTCAAACACGCCCAATATCTTCTGTTCTGCTCATGGCAAAGTCATCTCACTGAGTCTACCTTTAAATTATGAAGTCACTGTGACCCGCCATATTCAGAAGCTTGAATACCCCATTAGAATAAAAAAAGTTTGAAAACCCCATCAGATTTTTGCCCCTCCCAAAAAATTTAATAATTCATGCTGTTTTTTATTTTATTTTAGTTAGTTTTGTAGTCAAACATAATAGTTTCAGTATATTTTTAGTTTTTCAAACAGATTTGTTATTTTATTTCAGTTTACTAAATCGTTTTTAAAATGATTTGTTTTTAGTTGACTATAATAACCTTGACACACACACGCGCACACACCTTAGGGGAGGTGTTATTCTTTACTTTGTGCAGCTACAGGTGGGTTGATTCATTCTTGCAGGCACGGACGTTGTTGCACCTGTGCCAGTCTCTGCTCTGGTAGCAGTCTCACTCACAGGTAGACGGACTCCGGACACTGATTCATCAACTACTTTTGTAACAGGTATGAAACAACCATGCATTCTCTCTCTCTTTCTCGTTTTAGTCCCATACGGAAAAAAATACATGTAAATATATTTAACGTCACATAAATAAATACTTGAGATACATTTGCATCTTTGCTAATATAATATTCCAGAAATGCATGGCTATGACATCTAGTCTACAGTGTGGCCAAAGTGGTTCCTAATTCGACTTCTTAAATCAGCCATGAATCCCCTTGTGACATGGGGAATGGAAGCTTGTTGTGTGCAACAGGGAGGGGCAATTTAATGCAAGATTCCCAAAACATTTAATTATTTAAACATTTCTGGCCTGTCTATCTATGGGTAACAGGGTTGAAATGTTGGCACATTGACAGCTTTTTCACCTTGTCGGCTTGGGTATTTGAACCAGTGACAAATGATCTAACAGCTAGGCTACCTGCCGCCCTATTTTGGGGGGTTAGTGAGTTCAAATCTTCCTAGAAGTCACAGAGCGTGCACGGAGGGACATGTCAAAATGCTGCATTTTTTGCACTTTAACATGTCTTTATTCATATTGAAAATCCGATGTATTGAATTGTTCATGTGGTCTATATTAAAGAGCACTTCATTTCATATAATAGTGTCAATTAAATATTGGTGTCATGTATCTGTGCTTTACTACTTTTTCACCAAGAAGGCAAATCTATACACAGATTAGTGCTGGTGTTTGTTGGGTGTCAATGTTTTGTTTTCAGATTTAAGTGTTGAGACACAACAACTAAGTAAGGCTAAAGTGTAAACTGACAACTAGGATCTGACAACTAAGATCTGCTGACAACAACAACAAAGGAAAACCTGAGAGAGAACATGTTGTAATCCAAGCTATTTAATTACAGACCTACCATGCATGACTGGTTTTACAAAAAGGGTAGTTGTCAAGGGTGATAGGTAAAGTTTTTTGATCAAACATCTTCCTTTGATCTTTTATTCAAGGTTAAAGAAAAATCTATAGTAAGTATCAGAATATCAGCACCTACATGTTGTTGCATTTCTGAGATGTCAAAAGAAACAAGACAGACAGAAGAGAAGTAAACAGAATTATTACATCAAGGTACAGTAAGTACTTTGTCTGAATGTCTAGAAAGGTGTAAACAAATATTTATGTTAATACCTCTCTGGGTGAATGACAGTAATTGCCATTTGTTTGTTTGTCACTAAACCACAGGAAAGACTTCACGCTTTATGAATACGGGTCTTGCACGCCTAGTAATATGATGTTCTAGAATGCTCTAGATTGCCTGGCCTCAGAGGAACTGAAGGTTAAAAGGGGTGACAGAGGGCCCAGGGCAGAACAGGGGGCTGGGGCCACCTGCGTGAAGTACACCGTTCTGTGCCAGTGAACCCTGGATGGGGTGGCAGAATGTTATTAGTTGAATATTAAGTGAGCATGTAATGGAGTTGTAAGCAAGGGCCCTGAGCGGTACAGGAAATAAACCCTGTTTGTTGGCCAAAGTGTTTTCCCTTGTTTTATCCCTCTAGTCCAGTTGTTCCTGAATCGGTGACACGCAGCTGTGTGCCATTGTGGAACAGTGGCTAAACTAGCCTGGTCCCCAAATCTTGCCATTGGTGTGACAATGACCGTAGGAGTTGGCAGGAAACCACAAACAGACCTGAGATGAGGCTTGAGCTAAGCTTTATGCTATGATTCCCTGTTCTGCTCGCTTAGGATCTGTGTTAGAGGAAAGTTTACTGTAGGGCATAGCCTGCTTTGCTTTGGCTGTGTGTACTTTATGTAGGTGTCGAGTCAGCTGTGCTGTTTTGTACACAGAAGGCATAAGTTCCAGCAACAGGCTAGAGGCTGAATTGCAGGTGAATTGTGCAGGCATTGGGTGCAGTAAGGCAAAGGTTTTCAGCACAAACATGCATTCTGGAAGTGCACCAGCTTTGCGGAATATTACTGCACACAAGCAAGCGATGTGTGTGCACTGTGCACAGCAAGGACAATCAGAGATGAATGGAGTAAATAGGTGCACAAAATAAGAATAAAAATGGTTTCAATATATTTAACATCACATAAAAATATTAAAAATCTAACATTTGCATCTAATGCCTTAAAATGTCTTCCAGAGATGCATACAGCACCTTCAGAAAGTATTCATACCCCTTGACTTCCACATTTTATGTTACAGCCTGAGTTCGAAATATATATATATTTTTAATTCACCCTCACAATACCCCATAATGTGAAAACATGTTTTTTGACATTTTTGCTAATTTATTGAAAATGAAATATCTCATTTACATAAGTATTGACAACCTTGAGTCAATACTTTGTAGAAGCTCATTTGGCGGCGATTACAGCTTTGAGTTGTCTTGTGTATGTCTGTATCAGCTTTGCCCATGCGGATTTAGGGACTTTCGCCCAATTTTACTTGCAGATTTTCTCAAGTTCTATTAAGTTAGATGGGGAGCGGCGGTGAACAGCAATATTGAATTTTAAAAGCCTGCTATATGAAATGAAGTTCCCTTCAATATAGACCACAGGGAGAATTCAATGAATCAGATGTTCAATATGGATAAATACTTGCTAAAGTGCCAAAATTCTGCATTTTGAAATGTCCCTCTGTTCACTCTCTGTGACTTCTAAGATAACGTTAAACCACTAACCCCCCAAAATACTTTCCACGGATTTTCAATGTGATTCAAATCTTTGCTTTGGCTGGCCCACTCAAGAACTTTCACATTCTTGTTCTGACATGGTGTTTTGAATTCAGGCCAAATAGTAAAATGTTTGTCTCATCAGACCACAGAATATTTTGCCTTATGTTCTCAGTCTTTCACGTGCCTTTTCGTAAAACTCCAGGCGTGCTGTCATGTGCCTTTTTCTCAGAAGTGGCTTCTGTCTGGCCACTCCCCCATATATCCCAGATTGGTGAAGTGCTTTAGAGACTGTTGTACTTCTGGCAGGTTCTCCCATCTCAGCCAAAGAACTCTGTAGTTCTGTCAGAGTGATCATTGTGTTCTTGGTCATCTAAAAGCAACAAAATTTCTTGGTCTTTACAATTATTGTAAAAACTTAGAGTATTTTAGGGGGTTAGTGGGTTAACATTTTCCTAGAAGTCACAGAGGGTGAATGGAGGGACATTTGAAAATGCTGAATTTTGGCACTTTAGCAAGTCTTCATTCATATTGAAAATCTGATTTATTGAATTCTCCCTGTGGTCTGTACTAAAGGGGATTTCATATAACAGGCTTTTAAAATTCAATATTGGTGCATAATTTCTACTTAACATATCAAAGAGATTCAAAAGGCACTAATTTTGAGGAATGACCCAGTACAGGTTAAGTTCTACCCATTGGTTGCAATGCTCTTGTCAAATTGATATATGCATGTGAAAATATATTCTAAAGTACATTCTTTAATGCATTTCAGAATTTACTGTATTTTGAAATAAAATAACAATTAATTCTGATGCATATAACATATATTATGATATACATAATTTTTAAATGTTTTTAAATAAGTTATTTGGCCAATTTTAAGTCCCGAACAGTAATTCGGATTCTCATGTAAAAAAGCCTTTTCAGTCACTGAAATATCACACATATTTGTTTTGGATCTAAATGTTCCAAATTCTCTCATGGTTAACTCCCAGGAAGTTTGAAAACACAGGCTAAGTGGGCGGGGAACTTATATTCAGGAACTCACCTTGACTGACAGTTCTTTGAAACACCTTCGTCAAGCAACTTGGAAGCAGTGAGCAGTGTTGCAGTAAAATCATCTCAAGCAAATTTGATGACACACAATACAACTCAAACACTGAAATTGCATGAATGATGTCAATTTTTTTTCATATACATCTCCTGTTTGGCATGTCTCTTGTGATGCATTTCACAGCAGCACTGACAGATGTGTTGACATGACAACTGCATCAGAGTTTTGAACCCCCCCACCCACCGCCCTTTTGTTCCATGATGGCTGAAGACCTAGCTAGCCAGTAACTAGCTAACACCAGACACAGATGAAAGGGGAAACATATAAGCATCTTCACATACTGTAGATGAATAGGTTACACTTTTAATTATATTTTCTGACACCCTACAGTAAAACCTTCGCATCAGTAGAATAGCTCTCTAGCTATATAAACCACGCCCCTCTGAATCACGCCTTTGCAATGTTGGTTACAAGGCAGTAAGTGAAGTAAGAGAATATCATTTTACCGTTGGTGTATTAAAATGGGAGCATTAGGGTGATGTCATTCTATCCCGTTAATAATCCCGACTCCTGAATCCAAGTTTTTTACATGGGGGAGGGGACCAGTAACTTTATGATCAAACTTTATCAATGTAGAAGCAAGTCATTTTTCATACTTCCGTCAAAATACTTTGATCTGGTTTCACCCAAATATCATCCCATTTCATGAAACACATGATTTTGACTGTTCATGACCTTTAAATATTTCACGTATCCTACATAAAATATATATATATATATTTTTAAAGTATTTTTTCTCCTTATGGGTGGTGTGGAGAACAATGCCTTCCTGTGTCTTCTATGGATAACCGTGAGACACAATGCTCTCTCTCTCTCTCTCTCTCTCTCTCTGTGTGTCTCCCTATACCTGTGGCCTAAAGCAACTACCGTTATGTTGTGAGTGGTGCCTATGTCCACAAGGACAACTGGGTTACTTCAGCTGTAAATGCATTACATATTATTCTATAATATTATTATTATTATGTTATATATATAGACTTACTGTATGTGATCTCTGATATTATAATATAATCTAATTAACATGAACAGAAAAATAAACCTACTTGATATAAATATCAGGCATTGTATATGGATGGTAATCTACTCGGCCTCTGTGGAAATACCCTATTATGACGCTTCATAGAGAACAGTGCAAACTGAATAGAAATCAAAGAGAAAGTGTGAAACTTAATCTGACCACAGTGTAACTTTATTCAATTAAACTGAAATGAAGACCTTTATTCTGGTGCATAGGCTACTCATGTTTTATTGCCTATTTTTCACCAGTGTGCTGTAGATTCCTTCCTATATTCCTAGCTTTGTAACGTTCGTTCTCCTCCTCGTCTGAGGAGGAGCAAGGATTGGACCAATATGCAGCGAGGTATGAAGACATAATGATTTATTTAAAGAAAGACGAGCACGAAAAAACTCTTAACCAACTACAAAACAATAAACGACGTAAACAGACCTGAACATGAGAACTTACAGACAACGAAGAACGCACGAACAGGAACAAACTCACAAACGAAACAGTCCCGTGTCGCATAAACACTAACACATGAACAATCACCCACAAACAAACAGTGTGAACAGCCTACCTTAATATGGTTCTCAATCAGAGGAAACGTAAAACACCTGCCCCTGATTGAGAACCATATCAGGCTAATTGAAAAGAACCCAACATAGAAACACATAACATAGAATGCCCACCCAGCTCACGTCCTGACCATACTAAACAAAGACAAAATAAAGGAAATAAGGTCAGGAACGTGACAAGCTTCATCACTAAACATGTTTTCAAATGCAGTACTACACTTGTTTTAATAGATTTAGATGAATAAACAGATTTTACTCATTGAAATATATTTGTATGAAACTATCAACATTGGGAGGGAACAACACTCAGGGGCACGTCGGATCTTTGATGCTTTTATGAGATAAACACCCACATGAGACAAGATAAAATGCATTAAGTTTAATAAGGATAATTGTAAGGTTCAAAGCCGGGAGCTGAACAAAACATTACCAGGGACTTGGTGCCTGTTAACATATTTGAAGGGGGCTGTTGTGAACTTCTTTCCTTGTTCGCCATATTGTCCTGGGAGGCGTGGGCCTTAATTAAGCGATATTGAACCTGACTGAGGGGTTGCATCCTAAATTGCATCCTATTTCCTGTATAGTGCACTACCTTTGACCAGGGCCCATTTGAACAATGGCAAAGGGCTCTGATCAAAAGTAGTGCACTATATAGGGAATAGGGTGCCATTTAAGACGACTAATGGGTAATGTAGGTTGATATAATTAGGGCTGGTCACAACATAGCGTAGCTGGGGCTAAGAGCCTCTGGTTTTCTGTGTGTACACAGCTCACAACTGTCTTAATAGTGAGTTTGTAGCAGTAAAAAAACTTTTTTGTCATAAAGCACTTTCAACCTCATTTACTACACAGTATGTTGTGTTAAGTCCATTTCGATTTGTGTGTTTTGTTTTCTATTTGAACATCTTGACCATAGTCAGTGTAAATATGTGTTGCTTTAGGCAAAATACATAGAATATACTGCTGTGATTAAGAGTTTTATGACCAGTGAAATGTGATTAAAATGAGCGTTATTATACCGTACAACAGTTTAACAGAAGGAGGATTAACTTTCAAAAGGAGACAGTTGTGGTAATGTGAAGATGATGCACAGACATACAGTAGGAGTTTCCATTCAATAATATATTATTGTAAGAATTATAACATTGCGGTTTCCAAAATCATAATGTTTTGTTTCCTACTTTCATTTAAAGATATTTACATTTTGGAGAAGAACGGGTTATAGAAATTTAGTAGAACCTTTTTTCTGTATAACCTTATATTCTGGCAATGGGGGCTACATTTTTAGCCAGGAGGAAGCTACATCTTTTGCCAGGAGGAAGCAGAGTTTGAGACCATAAAGTCTGGTTGACTCAGATAGGCGGAGAAGAGGAGTGATTGCGCTCGGACGGAAAAAGAGAGAATGCTTTCAGTGGTGTGTGTGTGTGAGTAAAGAGGATGCGCTCAGTGGTTTGGCTGTGATGGAGCCTTCTTCTGCCCGTGATCGTTCCAGTTTCCACATGAATTCTTCTCCTCAGCCTCAGTCTAACCTAGACCAATTCAGTCCTGTGGCGCTTCCTTTACTGGCTTGTAGACAACAACACTTTTGACTCCACCCAAATAAAAGTCACTTCAACAGTGGGCCATGCACAACCTCATCCATCATGCATTTCGAGTTACAGGTTTAAGATGAGTACAGAATTATTTGTCCAAGTACACTGCAAAATCGAATTACCGTTGAATTAGTAATCTGAAAGTAATACTATCCAACCAATGGCACCTGACTCAAAATGTGTATTTTTGCTGGTTCTACAAACAATCAACATGTCACAAAATTTAAACCACCCTAGTTACTGTAATTGTTACGTGTTTCTCCTTAGATAACCTTGGTAAGACAAAATATATACGTTTACAGGAAGCCCTGTGAGTGGCAGGGCAATAGAAACAAACTGCAGTAGGGAAAAATACACCTCTACATAATCATGCCACATGATACTTCCAAGTAGCTGAAAACACCACAGAAAATGAATGGGGCCAACAGGGTCTGTTGCCATGGGTTTTTGCATCTCCAGGCAACTGCCTCATTATGATAAACGGTATTGACACAGTGCATGGAGGCAGGAAAAAAGGGAACCATAGATGGTAAACATTCCCAGATTAACATTTTAAAATAGCATCTTGAGAGCAGCAAAGTGCACCATGGGAGAAAAGACAAAATATGAAGGAGAACAAATAAGAAAAAACAAAACCGCTTCCATGATATTATGAACAACCAGCTGTGGAAAAAAGTAGGCAAAGTGTCTGCCACTCCCTTCCTCTCTCTCTTTCCCCTTGTCAATTTGCCTTGTCTCAAAGTTTTCACTTTCAACAAAAAAGCATCCTTAGCTTTCTTCTCTCGATCACTAATGCACTAATCACTAACGCATGTACACTGAACATGTAAAATGTTGGTCCCGTGTTTCATGAGCTGAAATAAAAGATGCATGAAAAAAAAAAGAAATCTCAAAAATATTGTGCACACATTTTTTTACATCCCTGTTAGTGAGCATTTCTACTTTGCCAAGATAATCCATCCACCTGACAGTTGCGGCATACCAAGAAGCTGATTAAACGGCATGATCATTACACAGGTGCACACGGCTGTCGTAAGAACGGGACCAAGGCGCAGCGGATGTTGAGTTCCACATATTTATTGCAAAGTGAAACTTAAAGAAAAAACAATCAATCAATAAACGAACAACTAAATGTGACTACGTGGTGCACATGCACAAACACAAAACAATATCCCACAAACACAGGTGGGAAAAATAGCTACTTAAACATGATCCCCAATTAGAGACAACGATTATCAGCTGCCTCTAATTGGGAATCATACAAAACACCAACAGAGAAAATATAAACTAGAATACCCCCTAGTCACGCCCTGACCTACAACACCATAGAAAAACAAGGGCTCTCTATGGTCAGTGCATGACCACATGACAAGACCATGTGTAACCGCACCAGCCCAGGCTTCCACATCCGGCTTCTTGACCTCAGGGATCGTCTGAGACCAGCCATCTGGACAACTGATGAAATTGTGGGTTTGCACAAACAAAGAATTTCTCCACAAACTCGTCATCCTCACCAGGGTCTTGACCTGACTGCAGTTTGGCGTCGTAACCGATTTCAGTGGGGATATGCTCACCGTCAATGGCCATTGGCAGATTGGAGACGTGTGCTCTTCACGGATGAATCCCGGTTTCAACTGTACAGGGCAGATGGCAAACAGCGTGTATGGCATTACCTGATGTCAACGTTGTGAACAGAGTGCCCCATGGTGGCGCTGTGGTTATGGTATAGGCAGGCATAAGCTACGGACAATGAACACAATTGCATTTTTTCAATGGCAATTTGAATGCACAGAGATTCTGTGACGAGATCCTAAGGGACCATTGTCCTTTCATTCATCTGCCGCCATCAACTCATGTTTCAGCATGATAATGCACATCCCTATGTCGCAAGGATCTGTACACAATTCCTGGAATCTGAAAATGTCCCAGTTCTTCCATGACCTGCAAACTCACCAGACATGTCACCCATTGACCATGTTTGGGATGCTCTATATCGACGTGTACGACAGTGTGCCCCAGTTCCAGCAAATATCCAGCAACTTCGAACAGCCACTGAAGGGGAGTGGGACTACATTCCACCGGCCACAATCAACAGCCTGATCAACTCTATGCGAAGGATATGTGTCAAGTGTGCATGAGAATAATGGTGGTTACACCAGATACTGACTAGTTTTCAGATCCACGCCTTTTTTTTAAGGTATCTGTGACCAACAAATGCATATCTGTATTCCCAGTCATGTGAAATCCATAGATTAGGGCCTAATTAATTTATTGATATGAACTGTAACTCAGTAAAATCGTTGAAATTGTTTCATGTTGCGCTTATATTTTTGTTGAACCCTTCTGAAATGTTAGGACTTTGTCAAGCTGTAGTAACAGACAAACCCCCCCACAATTGACAATGATTTCTGTGTCATTTGGAGGAATGAAAATGAATCTAACTTTTGTACACTAGTGCGGCGACTAAGCAAAAATACTCAATTGTACATTTCGTGATAAAAGCAACAGAGTTGGCACAGAGGTAAATGCAAGTAGACTGAAAAGATGTAGCCACCCCAGATTTGGCCCCTGGGGGGCATTGCAGTCACTATAACAAAAAAATTAATAAGGAATTGAAATACATATTTTGCCTTAAATCAATGTATCTGGTGAGAGTCTCATCTTTGAGATTCAATTGGAACTGAGCTGATAGCCCATAGCATTCTAAAGTTAGAGCTACAAGTCTGATGGCACCGGTGCCCATATCACCCATATTGGAAGCCATCTTTGGTCGTACCGGTATGTCAGATTAGCTCAATCACCAATATCTCAGCCTCTAAGTATCACAGAAAAACAACACTTTGAATAAATAACAGACATGCTCATGAAAATAATTTGATCAAAATAACTGTTAGAAACGTAAAAAAACATACAAAAACATATGTTTTTTTTTACATCAAATTTGACTTTAAATGTGTGAAAAAAAAATTAAAATCCGCTTATTTTGAAGATTTTAAACCATTTACTTGTTTTATAAAAGGTTAACTAGAGTCGATGTCCGTGCCCCCGAGAAAATCAAATTAGCATTATACAAAAAAAGTCATTTTGCATGAGCTGCGTCTCAATCCACCGATGGCCTTCCACATCTGCGCTGGAAGGAGGCCGAGCTACAGTGGTGTAGATGTAAGATCTGTCTTATATCTCTCAGATACTTTAAAACAAACTTCCTTTTGATGTATTTTTTGACTATCTGTTTTTCCATGTATGAATCTGTTATTCAATATGTTTCTATGGGCTAATAACAGTAAGGCAAAATTCTATGTTTCATCAAATATTTTCTTTATATATGTTTTTGATACCTAAAGGGGTCCTAAAATTCGAAATACAATATCTAAATGATCCTTGGTATGACCAGCTTAAAACAATTCCACATGTTAGGAGCCCCCCTCGTAATTTCAAATAAGCAAAAAAGTGTGATGAGTCGGCAATGAAAAATACATAGCATAATGCTTACTTCCTTTTTCATTTTTAAAATTCATTTCACTGCATCAGAGCTAGTGTACACAGACATTTCAGCTTTGCAGCCTTCTTCAGTGTGTATGTACATGTTTTTTGTCATTCAAAACAGCATTTATGGGGAACTGGTTAGCAGCAGATGCTTCTAATCAGGATAGACAGGTCATACAGGCCCTAGTTTTGTCGCATCTGGACTACTTCCCAGTTGTTTGGTCATGTGCGGCAAAGAGGGATATACAGTGAGCTCCAAAAGTATTGGGACAGTGATAATTTTGTTGATGTTTTGGCTCTGTACTCCAGCACTTTGGATTGAAATGATTTGATGACTATAAGGTTAAAGTGCAGACTGTCATCTTTAATTTGAGCAAATTTTCATCCATATCGGATTAACCGTTTAGAAATTGCAGCACTTTTGTACGTAGTCCCTCCATTTTAGGGGACCGAAGGTGCAGTATTGGGACAAATTCACGTATACATATGTGTATTAAAGTAGTCAAAAGTTCTGTATTTGGTCCCATATTCCTAGCGCTCAATGACTACATCAAGCTTGTGACTCTACAAACTTGTTAGATGCATTTGCTGTTTGTTTTGGTTCTGTTTCAGATTATTTTGTACCCAATAGAAATTAATGGTAAATAATGTATTGTGTCATTTTGGAGTCATTTCTATTGTAAATAAGTATAGAATATGTTTCTAAACACTTCTACGTAATGTGGATGCTACCATGATTAATGATAGTCCTGAATGAATCGTGAATAATGATGAGTGAGAAAGTTACAGACGCACAAATATCATACCCCCCCAAATAAATGCAAAACTCTCCTGCTATTGTAATGGTGAGAGGTTAGCATGTCTTGGAGGTATGATATTTGTGTGTCTGTAACTTTCTCACTCATCGTTATTCATGACATACTGTACATCAGATTTCACCAACA
This sequence comes from Salvelinus alpinus, assembly GCF_045679555.1. Lineage (NCBI taxonomy): Eukaryota > Metazoa > Chordata > Actinopteri > Salmoniformes > Salmonidae > Salvelinus > Salvelinus alpinus. The sequence continues at coordinate 70,038,005 of NC_092088.1, read as the reverse complement.
TGTTTGATAGATTTATTTTTCGTTCATAGTTAAATAAGTGTGGATTCTGAAAGTCAGAATTTAACGAGGTGTCTGATGATAGTATAAGCCAGTGATGACAATAGACTTGATGCTTTTACAGCTATCATTGAAAGTAAGTATATCGAAAAATCGAAAAATGAAATAAGCTTTACCGCTACTCCTTTTTGAGTGCGGACCATCACTCTTTTTTGCTTCCAAAACTTTCATAAAATAAAAACTGTTACTGCTTGATAGACAATGTCTCTTTGAAATCATTACCAAATTGGGGTCAGAGAGAGAGCAACTACATTTCAACTCAACTGCTTTCCGTCTAAAAAATGTTTTGCCAATGAACCTCAGAGAGAAGTCTCCCAAATCACCATCAAGTTGATTCCAATTGCAGAAACGTTCCATCATAATGATGGAATTGCACAACCTCTCCCCATAAGTGTTCTCCTCCCTAACACACAAACACCCAACTCAAATCCACACACTCAAAATTACCATGACCCACCAACAAACCATGTGAGTGTATCTGGATGGAGTGTGCTGTTGTAAAACTGTTGTCCTTCAAATGCCACCATACTCTAGTAAATATAGTTGTTCAGATATTTTGTAAATTATGTTTGTTTAATTCTTCATTTATAATTTTGTAACCCAGAACCAAATCTCGGTTTGGCCACCGGATCTAGAGACTACGATTCATAACAGTAACATTTTCAGTGTTATACAGTAGATAATACAATCATAAAACATTATTTTCTTGTCTCTCTTCTTCCCAGATCTTACAGGATGAACAAAGAGTACACCGAGGTCAGTCCCTCTGATCCCTCCGTCAACGCCTACACCACCACCCTGTCCGCTGTGAAGGCCGAGATTGACTACAAGCACAAGAAGTGCCGCTACGTCCGCAAAGATGGCAAGTGCAATGTCCTGTTCCGCCATGTTCCTGAGGAGTGGCTCATGTACGTCACCGACATCTTCACCACGCTGGTGGAGATCAGATGGCGCGTCATGTTCCTCATCTTCGCCCTCTCCTACATCTTCTCCTGGCTCTTCTTCGGCATCATCTATTGGGTGATTGCCATGGCTAACGGCGACACGAAGGACCCTACTAACGCCCCCTGTGTGTACGAGGTGAGGGACTTCACCGGGGCTTTCCTCTTCTCACTGGAGACCCAGACCACGATTGGTTATGGTTTTAGAGGGATGTCGGAGAACTGCATGGTGGCGATCATCGTTGTGACTGTGCAGGACGTCATCAGCTGTTTTATTGACACATTTGTCATCGGTATCGCTGTGGCGAAGATGGCATCGGCACGGAAACGGGCGCAGACGGTGGGCTTCAGCAACTGCGCCGTCATTAACTTGCAAAATGGGCAGTTGTGCCTGTCTTGGAGGATTGGGGACTTCCGCCGGCACCACATGGTGGAGGGGAAGGCTCGAGCCCAAATCTTCCGCCCCAACATGCACGCCACGGGCAGGGAAGACGTCAACTACAAGGACCTGGAAATCAAACAGAGTGATTTAATTTTAGCGATACCAACCACCATCTTCCACGTTATTGAGCCAAGTAGTCCACTCTACCGCATGAGCCTAGAGGAGCTTCGGAAAGATGATTTTGAGTTGGTGGTGTCCTTCACCTACACAGACGACTCGACGGGCATCCTGCACCAGACCCGCACCTCCTACACGCCCGATGAGATCCACTGGGGACATCTGTTCCAAGAGATGCTGAATGTAAACCGGAGGTACTACAAGGTAGACTACTCCATGTTCCACCACACTGCTAAGGTCCTGGTTCCGGAGGTCAGTGCAGAGGAGTACGAGCAAATGAAGCTTGGGCATTACCCACGCCTCTCGCCACGCCCCAAGCGCCCATGCATTAATCGCAAACCCCCGACTCTGACTGTAGAACTGGTGAATGGCACCCCAGAACCAGAGGAACATGTAGCCACGGTTGCCACTATTGCAGCAGTTTGCGAGGATCACGGACATTTGTGTCTTAGAAGGAGCCCCGTTCTGACATAGATGTTCTACTGATATGATGATGCCAACACAATGATCAATGGCCATTCAGAAACATATGAACTCATGGACAATTTGATCATTTCTTCACAGGCAACAGTAAGAGCAGGCCATGTTCTTAGTGGAATTTCTTGCAGGAAGTAACCCCCCCAATCCGCACACACACACACACACACACACACACACACACACAAATGTGGAATATGCTGTCATTTTGCTTGCTACGTTTTTTTGTCAAACTTAGTATCTATGGTGGAGTCACAATATAATACAAACAATTATACAATGTCTGCTCCTTAATATGATAGATAGGCTGCTGAAATCAAAGAGATACAGAAAATGAATAAAAATAAGATAATCATGATTTTTATGGAGAGGTTATGGTAACTTAATACTGTCATCTACAACAGAATGTACTATAAGTGGTGTTGGAGGGCCAGTAGGAGGCACTCTTTCCTCTGGTCTAAACAAAGATCCCAATACCCCAGGGCAGTGATTGGGGACACTGCTCTGTGTAGGGTGCCGTCTTTCGGATGGGACGTTAAACGGGTGTCCTGACTCTCTGAGGTCATTAAAGATCCCATGGCACTTATCGTAAGAGTAGGGGTGTTAACCCCGGTGTCCTGGCTAAATTCCCAATCTGGCCCTCAAACATCACGGTCACCTAATAATCCCCAGTTTACAATTGGCTCATTCATCCCCCTCCTCTCCCCTGTAACTATTCCCCAGGTCGTGGCTGTAAATGAGAACGAGTTCTCAGTCAACTTACCTGGTAAAATAAAAAAAATAAAAAAATATAGAGATTCATTTATTCTCAGAATATGTTTTGAGGTGTGAGATAAAATGCTGTTTTATTTTGTGAGTGCTTTGTAAAATATGTACAGCGCCTTCAGAAGTACCCCTTGACTTATTTCACATTTTGTTACAGCCGGAATACAAAATTGATTAAATATTTTTTGCTCACCCATCTACACACAATACCCCATAATGACAAAGTGAAAGCATGTATTTAGAAATGATTGCAACTTTATTTAAAATGAAATTCAAAAATATAAAATTTACATAAGTATTCACACTCCTGAGTAAATATATGCAAGAATCACCTTTGGCTGCGATTACAGCTGTGAGTCTTTCTGGGTAAGTCTCTAAGAGCTTTGCATACCTTATTGTACAATATTTGCACATTATTATTTTTAAATTTTTTCAAATGCCTCGCAAATAAGGGCATCTATTGGTAGATGGGTAAAAATACAAAACAGACATTGAATATCCCTTTGAGCATGGTGAAGTTATTAATTACACTTTGGATGGTGTATCAATACACCCGGTCACTACAAAGATACAGCGTCCTTCCTAACTCAGTTGCCAGAGAGGAAGGAAACCTCTCAGGGATTTCACCATGAGGCCAATGCTGACTTTAAAACAGATTTGAATGGCTGTGATAGGAGAAAACTGAGGATGGATCAACAACATTGTAGTTAATGCACAATACTAATCTAAATGACAGTGTGAAAAGAAGAAAGCCTGTACAGAATACAACGATTTCAAAACATACATACTGTTTGCAATAAGGCACTAAAGTTGTAAGAAATTAACTTTATGTCCTGAATATAAAGCATTTTGTTTCAAAAATCCAACACAACACATCACTGAGTACCACTCTTCATATTTTCAAGCTTGTTGCTGGTTGCATCATGTTATGGGTATGCTTGTCATCGGCAAGGACTAGGGAGTTTTTTAGGATAAAAATGAACGGAATAGAGCTAGGCACCGGCAAAATCCTAGAGGAAAACCTGGTTCAGTCTGCTTTCCAGCAGACACTGGGGGACAAATTCACCTTTCAGCAGGACAATAACCTAAAACACAGCCAAATATTCACTGGAGTTGCTTACCAAGAGAACAATGAATATTCCTGTTTAGCAAAGTTACAGTTTGGACTTAAATCGGCTTGAAAATCTATGGCAAGATTTGAAAATGGCTGTGCAGCAATGATCAACAACCAACTTCACTAATTAACGACAGAGAAAACCTCCCTGGTCTTTGAGGTGGTCATTCAGAAATCATGTTAAACACTATTATTGCACACAGAGTGAGTCCATGCAACATATTATGTGACTTGTTAAGGAACTTTTTTACTCCTGAACTTAGTTAGGCTTGCTGTAACAAAGGGGTTGAATACTTTTGGACTCAGCTTTTAATTTTTAATTAATTTGTAAAAATGTCTAAAAACATAATTCCACTTTGACAGTATGGGGTATTGTGTGTAGGCACACAATCTCAATTTAATCCATTATAACATTTCAGTCTGTAACAGAAAATGTGGAACAAGGGGTGTGAATACTTTCTGACGGCACTGTATGTGAGTATGTTGAACACAATGATGTACCAACACATTACAGAAATGTTGAGCACAGGGCCTCCCGGGTGGCGCAGTGGTCTAGGGCACTGCATCGCAGTGCTAGCTGCGCCACCAGAGTCTCTGGGTTCGCGCCCAGGCTCTGTCGCAGCCGGCCGCAACCGGGAGGTCCGTGGGGCGACGCACAATTGGCCTAGCGTCGTCCGGGTTAGGGAGGGTTTGGCCGGTAGGGATATCCTTGTCTCATCGCGCTCCAGCGACTCCTGTGGCGGGCCGGGCGCAGTGCGTGCTAACCAAGGGGGCCAGGTGCACAGTGTTTCCTCCGACACATTGGTGCGACTGGCTTCCGGGTTGGAGGCGCGCTGTGTTAAGAAGCAGTGCGGCTTGGTTGGGTTGTGCTTCGGAGGACGCGTGGCTTTCGACCTTCGTCTCTCCCGAGCCCGTACGGGAGTTGTAGCGATGAGACAAGATAGTAATTACTAGCGATTGGATACCACGAAAATTGGGGAGAAAAGGGGGTAAAATAAAAAAATAAAATGTTGAGCACAGTGAAATGAAGTGTTTTGCTTGTTGTGTCGTTCGTTTAAAACATGATACTTTTGCACACACGCTGTGTTCAATACACATTTACATCTGTTGCTTTTATAAACTGATCATTAAAATGATTCACTGCACAGCAAATTGGCCAGTGTTAATTAGTGTTGATTTTTCAATGTAACATTTCTAGTGTTGATTCAGGAATTAAATTAACTCCGTAAGAGTTCAATTAAAACTCAGTGGTGTAAAATAATCCCAGTGTTTGTGTTAATAACCAGAGTTGAACCAAAACCACATCCATCATTATAATATTTACCAGCATGCCCTATTGCAGGTTTTTTTTTTTTTCAATCTTGCAACCAAAAGGTTGCAAGATTGAATCCCTGAGCTAACAAGGTAAAAAGCTGTCGTTCTGCCCCTGTACAAGGCAGTTAATCCACTGTTTCTAGGCCATCATTGAAAATAAGAATTTGTTCTTAACTGACTTGCCTAGTTAAATAAAGGTAAAATTAACAACAAAAAATAAATAAGGCTTTACACTAATCAGTGTGGTAATTGAACACTGGAAAGTGTGGACCTGTATAGACTCTGAAACATTGTTAAATTGAACACTCTCTATTTTTATTTTTACTAGATGTAGATGCACTGAAGGTGGGGGTGTTTTGTTGTTGGTAGTTTCATCATTGACAAATCAATCATCAGTGTATCATGAGTGACTAAATGTATTTCCTTGAATATGCAGAAAGTAGTAATAATCATGACTCATGTTACTTTGTCTCTTAATACGTTACTGAAGAATCATCAGTATTATTTAACTTGGAATTGAGTGGGTACATATTTATTTAGAGACATATTGTGGTCACTGTGGTGTAAACACCTGTTAGTCTGGCATGCCTCTTTCCACTGGACCCACACTGCAGCCCAATACCCTGAAGTACAATACCTGGCATTTACAGTACCCACCTCCGTGTCATTGGTGGCAGTGCAGCACCTGGCATCTGATGAATCTGGTCCATGTCTGTAAGAACAAAGGCGAGGAATGACAAGGGAACTTTGATGTGAAGGAAGCAGATCACACTGTCTCTGTACGTGCCTTTCAGTTGCTTCGATTTTACAGGGATGTTTAAAGCCATAATGTCATTAAGGCAGTATGTTTTTTAAGAGGATAATAAATCTATCAAAAAACTATAATATTGTCCAAGATATACAAAACATGTGGTGTAACATCTAAAACAGTTACTGTAACTACACTGTCACGATGGCTCATAAACAGCAAGCTGAACATTGAGATTGATAGGCCTACTTACCCAATATCTTCTTTAAGTCATAGGACAATCATATGAGAGGTCATAGGGCACAAACATGGACACAGATATGGCACCATGGCAATATAGAGTGAATGCAAGTTGATGGACATCTCTCCATGTTTCTCACTCATACCTCCTCCCCACAGCGTCACAGGAGAGCTCATGTGGGGACCAATCATGTTCCAATATCAGTCTCGTGCTCTCCACCTTGTGGCCCTGAGCAGCATGACTGTTTTTCTGACTCCTGTAGTTGTAGATTGGGCATGAAAAGCAAACATACGCTGAGTGCCGATGGCCAACTCAGAACTCACACAGCAAGTTCGGGTAGCTAAATATATGACCTGCTATTAATAGAGCCACTGACATATAGCACAAATAAACAGTTCAATATGTGCAGAAAAGGAGGTAGGATATGGGTCAGAGCTTATCATTAGTAAGCATCCTGCTCTTATGGCATCCAACTGAAACAGCTGTGGAGCAAGACAGACAGATCTTGACCTAAAATTAAACTTTTGAGGCATAAACATCCTCAGAACTTTTATAGTGGAGGAAGATAACCAAAATATAACATTGGAAGTTAGAACAACTTTTTCCTACTAAATACATTTGCATTTTACCATAGGCTCTAGATACCATGGAAATATCCTAGATAAACAGATCAAGAATAATGTATATTTAAGTGTATTTTATTGAGAGGGTCAAATTTAGGGGAATATCTTCAGATTGGATAATGTGAAGCAGCAGGCAAATAGATAAACTGTTTCAACTTGTGTATAGGTAATGGAACCTTTTGAAGACAACAGTGCATAACAAGTTTGATTCATTCTTTTAATTTCTAACAACTCTTTATTATTTGACAGTAGCCTAACATTATTGCCTGGACATTGTAGAACATTTAGGAGAGTTTTATAACTTGTCACGGCGGAGGGGTTTAGACTATAAAAAGATACCCTTTGGGTGAAATTATGTTCCTGTGTTCTGCTTAAAATGAACCCACCATCCCCGGCAACCCTAAAACGAATTATCGATAATCAATATTAATTAACACCACTAAACTACCAAGTTGGTGTTAAGCACGACCTTCCTTATCCAAACCCCTGACATGTCTCCCCAAACACCACTTTCAGTCTGTAGTCTATGGAATTTCTCACACGTTTCAAACAGCAGTGTAAGTGTATCAACCGACTATATGAGCGCGTTTTCGTCTCTGTAATACTATTGGTTGGGTATGGACCAGAAGGCGGAGCATGCCGGTATACGCTATTTAAATTGCTCTGGCGAACTATTTGCGAACCACATTATCAAGACCAGTCATTTTAGTGACATGAGGGACTGTCGGTTATTGCTGTCATCATAACAAGGCAACTACTTAAAAACAGAAACAAATGGTTTGAAAAGTGTGGATACCAGAGAACATAACTTCTGGAATATAATTTAAACTGTCCGTTGATCCGGTCTACAAATGAGCAACTGGTAGGTTTAAAAACCTCTTTCTAGCAATTCGTATCAAACTTTTGGGGAAGTTGATGATGCTGAATGCATGACATGGAAGAATACTGGAGTCTATTACATAACTATTAGCCAACTCAATAGACTCGGTTTTATTTTATTTGATCTCTAGGCCTATTTGAAAAGCGAGCAACAGTGGCACTTGAATGGATGCGCGGCGCAGGGGAGTAGGGATACGGGCGATTTACACGACAAAGTCATACCCACTGTGGCTGATAGCTTGCAGAGTATATAACTGCTATTCATCATTGTTTATGAATTTTAATCATTTGATCTAACTATTTAAACCCATCATAATACGTTTAAGTGCGATAAACATGTCATGTTTATGCGTGGGCTGATTCATACATGTATGATGCAATAGGCTACACTTCTTACAAATATATGCAAAACAACATTTTACATTTGCCATGCAATCATTGTAAGTCATAGGCCCTATATTATCCATGTAAACAGATATGCTTGTAGGCCTACAGTTCTAACTTGTCTGAATTGAATGTTTGAAAGACGCAGTTGGTTCCCATTTTTTTAGGCCGCACCTGTTCGTATTTGTAGATGGCATTTGCCTTATTTTGAGTGCCGCTTGGAGCCTGGCTGTAGAGACATATTTTATTGTATGTTAAAATGGTAGTCGTAAATTAAACATTGTAAAATACGTTTTTTTGTGTGTGGCTGCAGAGGTATAGTAGCACTGTAACAATTGCAAGACCATCCCTTAGGCACCCGTGAACAACTGTGCGCTGGCAGTAGGTCAGGGTTACCGTAAATTCTGTAAATTCTGTTTCTGCAGAAAAACTTCAACCATGACATTGTTTCCAGTGGATGTTGGCACTATATATACATCTCTCAGATTAGGCCAGTCCATGAGTACTGTGATTCCATTTTCCACAGAGCATAATTATCCCACTGATCAAAAAGGGTCTGTAATAATAGAATAATAGACAGTTATACTTTTCCATTCTGTTATCATGGTGCCATAAAAACAGATAGGAATATCGCTGTTTAGTATCTATTAATCTTCCTAAAAGCAACACAAAATGAAGGATCCTGTCAAATCACAAAATCTAAATGAACAAAGGAAACAAAACAGCCTTATCTATTCAATTTCGACACTGAAATTCCTATTAATCAAGTATTGTGTAAACCAGACAATCATCCTAATTGATATTCATTGAAGAGAGGTTGTAATGTTGACTGACTTTGCATGTCATATTACTGATTACTGCCAACAATGCAAACTTCCCCAAATAATGCCCAAGTTTGATGACAGAGGTGCTCTTAACTCCACTCATCACCAACATGCTTTTTGAGATCCAATTTAATAAGAGATTTTAGGACTAATTCTAGGAGCTGATACTGCAGACATCACACTTTAAAGATCGAATCCTTAATAGTGAAACGTCCACGTCCGTTTGTGATATTACAACAACAAAGAGATTACTGCAAACAATGAGCAATGTTTTCTTTTCCCTTGAACAGTCATTGCAAGTGTTATAGAACAGCAGCATATGTACTGCCATTTTTTTTTTCTTGATGCACAATGCTCCCCACCTCTGTTTCGTCAACAAAACAATAACAGCCATGGGGCGGACAGTGGTGCAGTTTCCCCTAGTGCGGATTCCATCTTTAAACTTACTTAGAAACATAAAAATAAATATCTGAAGTCATTCTACACACTACAGAAATCTTTGTAAATTAACTTAAGAGAGACTGCAGTCTAATCATAGCTAAACATCTCTGATGTGTTTACTCTGTGTAAAGTAATTATATTTGGGGATTTAAGTATTGCAAACAAGGGAACACAAAGAAAATATATATTTTCCTGACGCACTCATGTCCATTTTCATCATTGACTCTCATATCATCAAATCTCCCAAAAGTCTTTACTAAATTCAATACATTTCTTGTAAATGGAAAAAAAATAACCAAACAAAACAAAAGCGTTCACAATGTCCGTTGCAACCATGGCTAGGACATGTATAACAGAGCAGACACAGGCAGGAAGGGCTCTCTTTTAATGAGTGGTGTTACAGTAGTGCCAGAGTTAGAGCCCTCCCAGAGTTAGAGCCCCCTTTTGTCATAAGCCATTTTGCTGCTGAGAGAAGATGAAGTCCCAGAGGACTCTGTGAGTCAGCAAGTTACATTGATGCCCTCAAATGCACACATGAGCCAGAGAAAGAGGGATACTGTGTACACTTTCATGTTCACATTTCCCCACTAATCGGGAAAGTTTCCACAAACATTTGTGTAGTCAAGTCACACAGCAAATGGAATAACTGTTATTTCTGTACCACTGACACCCCATTTAAAAACGCATCATTACTACCTGAAAACACCAAGCACCACTACACGGTGCCAAAAGCCCTGGTCTGCCCTAGAAAGCCTGTGTAAATTACGATAGCCAGACCGGCCAAACAATAAAAAATGTTGACGGCCGTTTTGGCCTGTAAAATTAATTTATTTTGATGAAGTTCAATCCACACAGTTAATTATTAAAAAGTTTGCTACAAATCAAGATATTTAATTAAATGGTGATCCATTCTGACGACACTTGTTGTCACACAGGACCACGTGCTGGCACAGACCAATCACAGGCTGGCAGGCTACGAGGAGGCTTGTGCCCTCATGCACACTCTTTGCACGTGCACCTAAGGGGTTGTGATGTGCTTTCCCGATGAGAGCGCAGATTCAACGAGCCTGTCAAGTGGAGATGGAGGGGCTAACCAATGTCTATGGGGCTTCCGTTATTGACGCCGACGTCATCTAGCAGCGTTGAGTTGACTCTCAGGCATGATGAAAACGATTACATCAACCATGATCCATTGTTAGTTACGACCACTTTCTCCATGATCCTTAGAATTTTTGTTTTGTTGGTGCCACTCAGCCCCATTTAGCCATATGGCGAGCTTCAAATTCAAATACTTACGGCTTCATGAGCCGTTGGGAGTTTTCCATTGGAATACGTGGATGAAGTCAGCGCTATCAACATCTACTGGTTTTAATGGGTATGGTTGTGATTAGCAAGGTATGTGAAAATGGACATTAAGAATGCACCAGTGGGCAATGAGTCAGGAGGAGTGGTGCATGCACCGTGAAATGTGACAAACAGGCTGGTGTGGCCGTCTTCACGGTAGGGTTGTCACAGTAAAAGTATTGCGATACTCAGAGGTATCGTGGCAAGGAAACAAAACATGAAGCGGACAACATTTCCTAAGGAAAATGTTCTAATGATGGAAACGAGCAGCCTTATGTTGTCAACCAGAATCACATGTTTATTTTCCAAGCTATAGCACACAATATGTTACCTACAGTAGGTTTCTTAAAGGACCAAATAGTTTTATCCATGGAAAATTAGGTATTGTAGTATCGCGATACTGGTATTGTGACAACCCTACTGTCGTGACAACCCTACTTCACAGAGTGGAAGTGACGGGCCTACTGACAACCCTACTTCACAGAGTGGAAGTGACGGGCCTACTTGACAGGTGACGGGCCTACTGACAACCCTACTTCACAGAGTGGAAGAGACGGGCCTACTTGACAGGTGACGGGCCTACTGACAACCCTACTTCACAGAGTGGAAGTGACGGGCCTACTTGACAGGTGACGGGCCTACTGACAACCCTACTTCACAGTGGAAGTGACGGGCCTGCTTGTTAAGCAATATTAAACCAATCATTCAAGACTGTTATTTCCTCTTCCATGTTGCAACAAATGTGCTGGTAAATATAACATTTTGAAAGTGACATGTGCATCCGACGATGATCAGTCGTCAGTTAACAGTAACGGTAGGTTGAGAACTTGAAAATAGTCCAAAGAATCCCGTACATGGGATCCCGTAGAAACACCGTAACCCACAATCCAACAAGAAATTATCTTGTCGACACTGAGGCCAACAAAAACAAGTATGCTTTGTGAATGACCATCAGTGGGACCTTACTCCTATTACTCTGTAACCTCTCTCAGTGGAGAGTGGAAAAGCCAGGATCGGGGTTGAATACGGTTGTTATTTTGTCATAACTGAATGAAATATTGTTGGCTTGAGGAGACGTGCTTGTTCTTGCTCTTGGGTATACAGTATTTGATGGTATTTTCAGGCTGCACACACTACATGGTAATCGATGGGATAATGATATAATAATCCATGACAGTTGGTGACTATTTCATGTACAGAGTTCAGATTGGAAGCTGTAACCTTTAAATAAGGACATTGAGTTCTTATTGCTTTTATCATGACTCGTATCATTACTAATAGATTCTTACCTCTGTATCCGTTCTTTGACACCGTCAGTAAGTCTAACACCTTCCTATCTCTTTTTCCCTCAGCATACATCATTGCTGAGGTCCGGTCGCCCGATGGGAGAGCACTGATCAACTCATCATCCTCAGCCCTGTGGATACCAGAGGCCGTCAAGGACCGAGAGAGAGAGAGGCTTTGTCTCCTCCTCCCTCCGTCCCCCTGTCCGCCTCACTTCACCACCCCATTTCCTGCTTGAGTTGGTCCCCCTTAGCGTTTCAAAACTGTTTCTCCAACGCTTTTTCCAAAAACTCAGACTGTTTTCCAAAGCAGAAGCAGCGCCACAGCCCTCCCACCAGAACGAGGTGATGGGAAGTGTGCGAGCCAACCGCTACAGCATAGTGTCAACCGAGGAGCACGGCATGAAGTTGGCCACTGCGCCAGTGCCCAACGGGTACGGCAAGGGCAAGGTGCACACGAGGCACCAGCCCCAGAGCCGCTTTGTCAAGAAGGACGGTCACTGCAACGTGCAGTTCATCAATGTCTCTGAGAAGGGCCAGCGTTATCTCGCCGACATCTTTACGACCTGTGTGGACATCCGCTGGCGGTGGATGTTCGTCATCTTCTGCCTAGCGTTCCTCCTGTCGTGGCTGTTCTTCGGCTGTGTCTTCTGGCTGGTCGCCATCTTCCACGGGGACCTGGAGAACGACGCCCAGAAGTGCGTCTCCAACGTTAGTAGTTTTACCGCAGCCTTCCTCTTCTCCATCGAGACCCAGACCACCATCGGCTATGGCTACCGCTATGTAACCGACGAGTGTCCTGTGGCGGTCTTCATGGTGGTCTTCCAGAGCATTGTGGGCTGTATCATTGACGCCTTCATCATCGGCGCCGTCATGGCCAAGATGGCCAAGCCCAAGAAGAGGAACGAGACGCTGGTGTTCAGCCACAACGCTACAGTGGCCATGAGGGACAACAAGCTGTGTCTAATGTGGCGCGTGGGGAACCTGAGGAAAAGCCACCTTGTGGAGGCCCACGTTCGGGCACAGCTCCTCAAGTCGCGCACCACTGCAGAGGGGGAGTTCATCCCTCTGGACCAAGTGGACATCGACGTGGGCTTCGACAGCGGAGTCGACCGTATCTTCCTGGTGTCCCCCATCACCATCGTCCACGAGATCAGCGAGGACAGCCCATTCTATGACATGAGCAAGCAACAGCTGGAGACGTCCGAGTTTGAGATCGTGGTGATCCTGGAGGGGATGGTGGAGGCCACGGCCATGACCACCCAGTGCCGCAGCTCCTACCTGGCCAGCGAGATCCTCTGGGGCCACCGCTTTGACCCAGTGCTCTTCGAGGAGAAGAGCTACTACAAGGTGGACTACTCTCGCTTTCATAAGACTTACGAGGTGCCCAGCACTCCGCTGTGCAGTGCCAGAGACCTGGCAGAGAAAAAATACATCCTGTCCAACTCCTTCTGTTACGAGAACGAGGTGGCGCTGACTAACAAAGAGGAGACGGACGAGGGGAACGGGGGTAGCGTGGGCCCAGACGTAACTCACACAGACAATATCTCAGACTCTGCACATCACCAGGCCACTGTGCCACTAGAGCCCAGGCCCCTGAGGCGAGAATCTGAAATATAACTGTGCAGAGACTTCAAACCACCTCACAGAGAAGAAGTTTCTGATTCTAGAATCACGTCTTGTTGTTCTAAAAGGCACATTGAGCTGAGCTGGGCCTTGTGTAAAGGACAGATTCATGCCGACGGTACTGCTGTGGGAACGGGGTAGCCGGGGACTTGTATGTAATAGTTTCTTAAAACAATGACGTATAACATTGGAAGGGATGTTAGATATAATGACTTGAAATTAGCAGGCATGTCTCTGTGTATCTGTCCAGCAAATAATGAACAAGATGGTTTTAAGAACTGTAGTTTTGATTTCTATTCACTGCCCTTTAGTTGAAAAGAAAAATGCTGCTATATGCAAATTCTCTACTTTCTCGTTTCAGAGAAACTGGGGGAAAACATACAAAGATGTCCACCCATAGAGTAAGAGAAACATTTTGAAAGTTCTGCTCTTTCAGAGTGAAAACCAAATACGTTTGTATTTAGCTAATTTGCACTTTTTAATTGATCATGGGCAACCATCTCTAAAGTACTATAAAGTTATTTAATGTTTATCCAAACAATTAAGCTGCAATTCAGCCCTTTTTCCTTATAATGAGATTGGAATTTATCACCAATTTTCCAGTGAATGCACAACTGATTTTGCCTTTGACTAGAGCCTCATGTTGCAGTGAACTGGGCGATCTTTGAAGGCTTTAGTGAATTGCATCAAAGGAAATGTCGATCAATGTAGCTTTAACCTATTGGAGAAAATACTATGCAGCTGTTGTAAAGTAGCGGAACAAACCCCCCCCCCAAAAAAACTAGATTATCAATTTGATACCTTTTAATATGAACTGCTACTTCAATACAGTACTTATCCAAAGCAGATATTTGAACCTGTATGGACTTTTGTTATTTGAGCTGGTCTCATAACAGACATACAACATAACATACTGTACATGAAAGGGCCGTTCAATGCTGGTCAATTCAATAGAAACATGCCTGTTTTCTGTTTTGTGTGAAGGAAATGAGCAGGGTGGTATTAGTATTGAAATTTAGCATAACTGAGTTAACGTCTACAAGACAAAGGGGAGTGAAAATGAGCATACAAATGTTCTCAAAAAGTGCTGCTACGTTGTTGCATTTTGTAGGGTTTGATAACAGAAGAAGCCAAAGAGTATTATTATCATCATAATAATTGTTGAGTGTCTCATCCATTTGTTAATGGTAGAAGTAGAGCATTTTTCGAAAGAAAAAAAAATGTAGAGGAAATATTTATTTTCAAACACTCCTTTTAGAAGTGTTCATAGCACTTAATTGGAACCCATTCAGCATACGACTTAATCAATCTCACTGTGATGCAGTTATGATACGCAAAGTTATGTGGCTCTTATGATGAGAGGCTTTCAGTAGTAACAAGTGTTACCGTCATTTTCATATTCAAAGCCAAAGATATAAGCCAGACTAGACTAGATCAGCAACATGTTTTAACTGTTTTTTTTAGGTGTTAGCACATGCTCAGAAAATAACTCAAGTACAGTGTTACAATAGTTATTTTTCAGTAAAAAATATGTTTAAGCAAAACAACAAAACATCAGTTTCGTCTTAGTACTTTAGTCATCCACAATTCTGCCATCACAAAAAGAGAATATCTTCTCCTAAAGTCTCTTTAAATAAGGAGACTATAAAATACAATGCATCTACCCCTCTATCATACCCTATCAATGTCTTTGCTGTTCATGAACGTGTACTTATATCCAGAGTATGCCTAAGGATTACCATGCCTTGATATCAAATATTATTTTATTTTTCATTTTTAGTTGTTTGTTGTTTTACTTGGGAATCTTGGATTGGAAAACATGGTTTAAACTAAGCCAACAGTACTGTAACCTAGGCATATTAATAAGATCTATTGAAAGCCTATAGAGTTTGCATTATGGCAAATCTATCTCCTATTTCTTTGACTGAAGGCCATTCGGCTAAAATGTTCCTTTTCTTGTACATAGACCCCCTCCCTCCCTGTTGCAGTCATTTTGTATCAGAGTCTTCCAGCTGTACTGCAAAACAATGGAATGTACAGATTTTATATTATTAATAATATTATTATTATTGTACATGCTATTATATTGTTACTTTTTTCAATAAAACCTCAATGAATGATCAAATGATGTTGTGTTCATTGCCATTGTAATAATCATTTTAATAATTTAAGATATTGACATACAGTAACACAGTAAACCACCAATTATTTAAAGTTACCTAAAAATCTGTTATTGAGGTCACGTAAAAACAAAAGTATTATCTTCCATCAAAGAAATAATACGTTAAATATCTATCATCAGGCTTCTGGGGTTACTGTAGGATGTTGTGAAAATCCCCCTTATCTTGTATCTAGTACTAGTACTAAGGCAACAAGCCGTTGAATAAACCAGACAAAGTTTGTGATATATTTATGAGAACATCTCAGTGTCCCTCTGAGAATATGAACAATCCTCAAGACAGATATGTCTTTGCCAAATGGCACCCTATTCCCTACATAATGCACTACATTTGACCAGAGCTCTGCTCCATGGTCAAATGTAGTACACTATATAGGGAGTAGGGTGCCATTTGGGATGCAATATGGAAAAATACAGAATTGGCCAAGGGCCAGTGGATCAGCTCTGGTAGAGTATGTTTTGAAGGGACCCTGTACATGTGCGTCAGAAGTCTTACCTTCTACAGTAGTGGTTTAGCTTGTGATACTAAGCAGCACCCCTGTCCTACGTCTTGTCGTCTTCCTAGAACGCATTAGGGATTATTATTAAACCAATAGGGATTAGCAGCACCCCTTTCTATTTCTCTCACTCTGACACACTCCACCTACAGTATATCCATCTCTTTCAGTTTCTCTTGATTCGACACACTTTCCCCGGCATTTTCCTGCTCTGTACATCGCTCATCTTGTCTTGCAGTCCACTGTAATTGTATTGATCTTTGTGCTGCTCATAATGACTGTTCCAATTCTCCACAATTAGTCTATGAGTGTCAATCTGTGGTTTCCAATCAACTTCAGCTACTGTAACTCCCCAGACCATGAGAATGGATTGCTGTATTTCAAGTATGACCAGAGTATGGTCAGACTTTGGGCTAATTTTCAATACTCCAAGGTATTGAGTGTTTTTATCACTGATTTATCTCTACATCCCGTCATTTACATGTATCTCAACTGTAACATTGAGTGCAAATTTGGTTTTATTCTCCAAGATATAAAAAAAAATATATAATTTAAGTTTCTAACATAGTCCATTTCTTTCAATGATCTCTGCACAACAGACAGTCTTATAGTGTCAGGGAAATGTGCAATGATACATCTCAAGGTTAAGTGCACACAATTTCCATAGCAATCACAGAAACTTAATTCTGCCAGGCCCCACTGCACTTTCAAGCTGGCGTGCCCAAAGAGAAGGAGAGCAGATCTCATTGTAATGTTTACCAGTGCTATAATGCACACACTATACTTACAAAATATTTAAGACTCTATTGATTCTCAGGGACTATCTCTGACTCCAATTTGTCCTCCCAAGGCACGTCAACCTTCCAAATTACAAAACTATCTGTCGAGGGAGGTGCTCTGGCACTGGCACTGGCACTGGCACAACCACGTCCCTTGACTAGCAGACCAGACGCACCTGGCGGGCAAGACAGAGGGATAGAAGGCACATCAGTGGCTACTGGTCACACTAGAAATACAAAGTAAGGACCCAACAAACCAATATTTCATTAGTGACAGATATTATGGTTAAACCGGGAATCTATAGGAATTGCTCTAAATCACAGGTCTGCTCTGAAGACAAAATTAATGAGAGAAAAAAAACATTGTTTGAAGCTTTTTAACAGTGTCTTGTGTAATTGCCCTGTCATCATGTCACAAAGACAAAATCCAGTATTGGAAGAGAGGAAAAAGAAACGGATGACAATAAGCCTCCACCCTTGCACGTGTGTTCAAGAGAGAAGAGGGAGGATGGAGAAAAACAGGATAAAACCGAGCTCCATGGAAAATTCCTAAATTTACAGTTCATGAAGATTGACACTAATGTCAACTTCTGGAGTCTTAACTCTGGCATCAGTGCTGTGGATGTGTGTGTGTATTTGTGTTTGATGTATTCTGGCAGCTAAGTGATCTGATTCACTTCCTATCAAACTGGCAGAAGAGAGAGAAATGGAGTCAGATAATAACTCCAGTTCTGTTTTAAGAATCGACTCATTTGTCAAGAATGACTCAAAAGCCCTATGGGCCCTGGTCAAAAGTAGTGCACTATATAGCGAATTGGGTGCCATTTGGGATGAAGACCAAACACCACCAAACATGAAGCTATTGGCCACATGTGGGTATTTGGTGGGCAAGGTGGGCGCCAAAAACACCAAGCCCACACCAAACCCAGCACCGGCTAGCCCACACCAAGCCCAGCACAGGCTAGCCCACACCAAGCCCAGCACAGGCTAGCCCACACCAAGCCCAGCACAGGCTAGCCCACACCAAGCCCAGCTACGTCATAATGTAGAGGCAGGTTCTAATTAGAAAATTTGCAGGCGTGGTTTCAGCATATACTCCAATTCATGTTGTTAAGTGAAAAATAACAAAATTTAAAAACACCATTCAAGCCATTGAGCATTCCGAATGATCTTGGAATCTTATTTTTTAGATATGACCTTGTAGCTCTAAGGTCACAAGCAATTTTTGTGTGAACATCTCTTGGAGTGTCGTTCCAGTTTAAGTGTTCTGTTGTGTGACGTCAAAAAAAATATAATAATAACAATAATTTAAAACCCAAAGTGGACTCGTGATGTTGTTTTGTTTCTTCAGATCAGAGGGAGCAGGCGCTAAAGTGGACTTGTGATGTTTGTTTGTTTCTTCAGATCAGAGGGAGAAGGCACTCCGTGTGACTCAACTTGGGGAAATACCTGTTTCTTGCTTTGCTCTGTTGAAGGGAGTGATTTTTGTGGTAGCGTGTGTGGAGGAGGAGCAATTTAAGTTGAAATTCCTGGTGTTTGTGATGCCCGCCATTTGGTGCAACGCATATCCGGTGGGGAGCATGGTGAAACCGAGATGACACAGTCTGTTATTTTGAGCTTCTATTCAGAGTCTCTACTTGACATGGTAGTTCAAATGTATGAGTTATGCTGTTAGAGCTTTTGTACCGAATACACTGCGGTATTATAGGTGTCACGTTTATGGTCATGTCGCAGCAATGTGTAGGAGAAAGATTCCAAGATGTGCGAAGTGTGCAGGAGGACATGGGACAGAGGAATGTGTAGTTTCGGTGGAAAAAGTTGTGTGTGTCAACTATAGGGGTGCCCATGTTGCTGGAGATCGGAAGTGTCTGGTGCGAGAGAGGCAGGTTGAGGTGGCCAGGGTCAGAGTAGTGCAGAAGATGTCTTATGCTGAGGCAGTGAAGAAAGTAGAGGAGGGTGGATCAAAGGTGAGGGACTCTGAGAGGATCACTGTGAATAGTAGATCTGTGCCAGAACAGAGGGATAGGCCAATGAATGATATATGTTTCAGTAAGGTTAGCTTCTTAGTGTTCATAGCAATAGTTATCAACTGTACTGCAGAGATGGAGCGTAAGTCACAGAAAATAGATGTTGTGGTGGCAGCTGCAGAGAAGTATTTGGGTGTACGATATTTCACTTCAGAAGAGTTACAGGGTGTGTGGAGTGGTAGTGTCCCGTCCTCTCAGGCCATTGGCCTGGGGTAGGATCAGATAGGGTTAAAGTAGTGTAATAAGGTGCTGGGTTTTAATATTGGATGCCAACCGCCGTTAAACTCCACCGAAGAGGATAAACACTGCCATTGATGAAGTCTGTAAAAAGACTTAGATAAGTGCATGTCAGATAAGATAAACGTTTAAGTAGTAAAAATATGTATATAGCAACATCTCTGTTTTCTTTCTGATGCAATGTAATGGGCAGCCGATCCAAAAGGGTTGGCTTATTTCAGGCGAAGTGAGGGCTGCCCACAATGGGCCACACTGGGGCAATGCCTTGAAGGCTAATGTGGAGCCGTACGAGCAAAGGTGCATCGGCCCAATGTGGGAAGCTTACGTGGGGCCAATATTTTAGCCCTTATTGGACCCACATCATGCCAATGTCATGTTAGCTGGGTATGTACCGCCAAGGGAGGAGGGCAATAAAAGTGAGACACAGAGGGGGACGTTGGTGGGAAAGTATGGAGCAAGGAGTCAATCCATTTCTGGTTACACCATTTAATAATCAATTTATTCATTGAATTATTCATTTAAAAGTAGTGACTAGGAAAGGCACATTGAAGCTACTTCCTGTTCAAAAGGAAATAATAGTCCAATATTGTTAAGTGCCTTGCAGTGTAGCAGTGTAGCGGTTCTGGCTACTGTTGGTGAGCTTCTGTTCTTCTATTGTGTCTTTCAACCCTCCACCCTCCACCTCCGCACCTCCCCTGTTTATGCAAACAATAAAGTTGTATATGAGCAGAACAAACATCCCAAATAGGAAATGTTGGACTAACTTTCATTATGCAAACCCATAAGAGACAGAGACCAGGTATTAGCGGCAGTTTATAGTTCGATAATCTTTAATTTAACAAAATTTGACACTTTTTTTGCTCAGCCATTTATCAACCTTTTGAATATTTGTGATTTTCCAAGATCCGAATCAAAGGACAACAGTTTAGAGCTATAAAATGGGGGCAACAACACAAAACAATCCACCTCCCTCCCCAAGCAAAATATGACCGGAAACACCCTTTCTTGCTATTGAACCTGAATGGGAACTTAGCTTTTCAGACAGATCCAGCTTTCTTCCAGACCTGTGATCCCTCCGGTGTTTGCTGGATTGAACCTGCCAGACAAAACCTGCCTCAGAAGAGCAGCAGGGTTAGGTAGGTTCCCTTTTGCTTTGGGGACGTCAGGGTCAAATTGAAAGGCTTTTTGGCAGATTTGTTTTTAAAAGACAATGTGATGCCATTACAACCAGATTACAAAAGGACCAAAAACTGGTTTTAAATATGTAATGATGTAATTTCAACCAGTTTTAAACCAGTTGCGCATGTATCATTGGTATGCCCCAATGGTCAGTTCAGTTAGTGCTCATGTTCTTGGACCAGAGTTCCTGACCTGTTCTGTCTGAACGTGTTGACAGTATGTGACAGTGTCGAAGGTTGCAGTGATTTATAATACAGTTGAATGACGGATGAAGGCAGAGGAGGGCTTAGAAAATACCTGCCCAGTTGAAAAATAACTGCACCTCCAAGTATGAGGATACCTCCAGGGTCCACCGAAGAGGGAGATGGGGCAAGTAAATATGTACCTCACAATGATAGACAACAACAAGATAATAGTTGGGCGACTGGCCTCGGAAAACTACACGCAGTGGATAACTTTGTTTATCCCTTGGCATCTAGCATAAAAAACAGTTTTATATGTGGACATACATTTCTGTATATTTGATCTTGATGATCAAATGTGTGAAATACGCCTGCTCATACCAGCGGTCGATAATACACTGTTTTGTGATGCTACCTATCTGAGCCATTCAAATGACTTAGCAAGGTGATAGAGGACATTTTCAAGAACCGGACAGTCCAGGGGCTTCAAAAGCCTAACTAGCTCTGACTCCTCAATGCCGACTTTGAAGCTTTGCCAGATACAGTTGACTTCTCTTTGGTGTCATGCCAAACACAGTCACCATCAGAGACAAGCCACTCTGTAACAAGACAGCATGCAACACATTGCTCTTGCGCTAAAAACTTTTTTGTCCTCTTTCAAATTGTAGAGCAGCAGTCAGAAACATGACAAACCACATCACAGTCTTATTATTTTCGTACTAGTACTTAAGTTGCTAAATGTACTTACTACGACTGTCCTATGTAGATACGTGGTTGTCTCACCTAGCTACACTATATATACAAAAGTTTGTGGACACACTTTCAAATTAGTGGATTCGGCAATTTCAGCCACACCCGTTGCTGACATGTGTAAAAAAATCAAGCACACAGCCATGCAATCTTCCTAGACAAACATTGGCAGTATAATGGCCTTACTGAATAGCTCAGTGACTTTCAATGTGGCAGTATCACCTTTCCAACAAGTCAGTTTGTCAAATTCCTGCCCTGCTAGAGCTACCCCGGTCAACAGTAAGTTATTGTGAAGTGGAAACATCTGGAAGCAACAATGGCTCAGCCGCGAAGTGGTAGACCACACAAGCTCACAGAACGGACCACAGAGTGTTGAAGGTCGTAACACGTCCAAACTCCCTCTGGAAGCAAGTCAACACAAAAACTGTTTGTCTGGAGCTTCATGAAATGGGTTTCCATGGCCGAACAGCCGCACAATGCCCACGTTTAGGGAGTCCGCCTTCAGAGTAAAATTGAGCTTGTGTCCACGAAACCTTTAAGCCACCCACATCATTCCATCTTTCAATGGGTCGATCATTGATCACAAGAGGTTTGATTGCCATTGTCGATTGGGAGCAATAAGTTATAGAGCAAGTTATGACATTTATAGCTCCAGAGATATGATCTGTGTAATGCATTAATTTCAAATAGGAATGTGCACACCATGGTTGTACCTGGTATTGTACAAAGCTAACTTAACTTCAAAAGTATTGAAATGAATGGCTTGCACCATGAATTATGCATAATATTACATAATAATTTTTACATAACAGTGTTATGTGTTAGATACTTGTAGCTTTGTACTTCTATAACTGGGCAAAATCAGTTAATACGTTTTATTTTTATTTTTACTGCTATTGTATCACACTGCATAATTCATAATTATCTCTCTTCCCATTGAGTTAGTTATCCTCTATTGGCTGAAATAACTGTCCTGTACTGTGGAGCAGACCAGCTGAATACTTTTCTTAATACCCAAAAGACTTGTTTCCATTTCCTGCATCTGCTGTTTGACAGCGGCCCCAGGCAACAGACACACACACACACGCACAGACGTAAGACTCAAACCGCATAGCACTACAGCACATGCCCCTGTGTAAAACCGAAAATCCCAAGTATGTCTTGATGGTAACTCTACCCAGACCTGAATGAGCGTATACGCCACTACCCTGGTAGCAATCTTGTTCAAGATCTTAGAGGATCTTGTAAGATCTTGGTACTCTTGTCCTACAGTATCTATAAGGTACTATCAGCTGGCAAAAAGTATAAGAGAAGACTAGTTGAAACTAGTCCAGATAACTTTTTCTTCGAGTCTGAACAATCAACCCTCCAATCAAATCACATTTTATTTGTCACATGTGTGGTAAACAGCAGGTGTAGACTAACAATGAAATGCTTACTTACGGGTCCCTTTCCAACAATGCAGTGTTAAAGACAAATATATATATTTTTTTTTAAAGCAATCATTATCTACGTAAGGGAAGGTATTGTAAACATGGTATCTATTTGGTTCATGTCCTCTCCTCTCCTTTGTCCCGGATTAAGGGATAAAGATACACTCAACCTGGCACATGCAGGCGGACATACAGGCACAACCTAGACCAGACAGTGGTGAGGGGCCAGATATAGGGGTTAAGGGAGGGTTAGGTACAGGGTCCAGGGTGGCACTGCAGCTGGTCACAGCAACCTGAGCCTGTAGAGGAGTGACAAATGGTCTGCTCAACATTTATATCTCTCTCCCTTTTCTCTCGCTATCTCTCTCCTTCCTTCTCCCCCCTCTCTCCCCCCTCCCTCTCCCCCTCTTTATCTTTATCAGCCCAACTAACCGGTACCTGTATGTAGCCTCGCTACTGTTATAGCCTCGCTACTGTATATAGCCTCGCTACTGTTATTTTTCACTGTCTTTTTACTGTTGTTTTTTATTTCTTTACTTACCTATTGTTCACCTAATACCTTTTTTGCACTGTAGGTTAGAGCCTGTATGTAAGCATTTCACTGTAAGGTCTACACCTGTTGTATTCAGCACACGTGACAAATAAACTTTGATTTGATTTATCTCTCTCTCTCTCCTACCCTTCTCTCTCTCTATCCCTCCTTTCTTTCTTTCTCTCTCTCCCCTTCTCTCTCTCTTTCTCTCTCTCCCCCTTCTCTCTCTCTCTCTCTCTCTCTCTCTCTCTCTCTCTCTCTCTCTCTCTCTCTCTCTCTCTCTCTCTCTCTCTCTCTCTCTCTCTCTCTCTCTCTCTCTCTCTCTCTCTCTCTCTCTCTCTCTCTCTCTCTCTCTCTCTCTCTCTCTCTCTCTCTCTCTCTCTCTCTCTCTCTCTCTCTCTCGACTGAGGAAAAACATCAGCTACTGAACGACCGAGGAACAACACCAGCTACTGAACGACCGAGGAACAACACCAGCTACTGAACGACCGAGGAACAACACCAGCTACTGAACGACCGAGGAACAACACCAGCTACTGAACGACCGAGGAACAACACCAGCTACTGAACGACCGAGGAACAACACCAGCTACTGAACGACCGAGGAACAACACCAGCTACTCAAATC
This sequence comes from Salvelinus alpinus, assembly GCF_045679555.1. Classification (NCBI taxonomy): domain Eukaryota; kingdom Metazoa; phylum Chordata; class Actinopteri; order Salmoniformes; family Salmonidae; genus Salvelinus; species Salvelinus alpinus. The sequence continues at coordinate 70,013,962 of NC_092088.1, read as the reverse complement.
AAATCAAGTTTATTTTATATAGCCCTTCGTACATCAGCTAATATCTCGAAGTGCTGTACAGAAACCCAGCCTAAAACCCCAAACAGCAAGCAATGCAGGTGTAGAAGCACGGTGGCTGGGAAAAACTCCCATGAAAGTCCAAAACCTAGGAAGAAACCTAGAGAGGAACCAGGCTATGAGGGGTGGCCAGTCCTGTTCTGGCTGTGCCGGGTGGAGATTATAACAGAACATGGCCAAGATGTTCAAAATGTTCATAAATGACCAGCATGGTCAAATAATAATCAGGAATAAATGTCAGTTGGCTTTTCATAGCCGATCATTAAGAGTTGAAAACAGCAGGTCTGGGACAGGTAGCACGTTCGGTGGATGTTACTGAACGACCGAGGAACAACACCAGCTCAATATAATTCAAAGAGCATTTTGATGCTATATTTATTGGAAAGGCCATTTTAGTACAACTTTTTTAAACGCTTCTGAAGCCTGTATATGTTTGATGGGGGATGGTGTTCCCGTGTGGCTCAGTTGGTAGTCTGTGGCACAACAAGTTCATGGTTGTGGGTTCACTTCCAATGTGGGACCAGTATGAACATTTATAAAATCACTCTGGATAAGAGCATCTGGTAAAAATAGGATGAATGAAGCATCAGACTGAAAAGATTATACAACCATTTCAGTCAAATAGATACAGAGAGGGTGGCCTCTTTCCTGTCTTTGGCCAATGAGAGAAAAATTACCCATTCATGTTAGACTATTTTGGAAACAATTTCATTCTACTAGTGGTGTTTAAGCACACACAAACATGACAATGTTATTATGGCCCTATAAAGTCCTCTTGGTTTATAAAGTCCTCTGTTTTTTCAAATAGTCAGCTTGTGAGCTTTACCCAGCACTGGATCAAATGCTTTCGAGGAATCAAGGAAATTGTCTTTGAGGCCCAAAGCCCACCCCAGTGTTCCATTGTGCCTTTCCACACCAGATGGAACTGGGAGGGAAAGGGAAGGGAAAGGGGATACCTAGTCAGTTGTCCAACGGAATACCTAGTCAGTTGTCCAACGGAATGTATTCAACTGAAACGTGTCTTCCACATTTAACCCAACCCCTCTGAATCAGAGAGGTGCGGGGGGGTGCCTTAATCGACATCCACGTCTTTGACAGGAAACTGTCATACATCTCATCATGGTTCCACAAATTATTTGTTTATCCAACTGTTTTGTTATTGTAACAGCATCAATATAAACAAAATGTTGGCTGTATATCTTAGCTAGCTACCCCAAATGGAATTGTCAGCACTGTTTATCAAGCTAGCTAGCCAGTTCATCTTGAACAACTTCAGTGGAAACTTTACAGGGGGAAGTCTGGGCACATTACATACAGTGCCTTCAGAAAGTATCCAGACCCCTTGACTTCTCCACATTTTGTTACTTTACAGCCTTATTCTAAAAAAGGTTTAAAACAAAATATAAATTTTTGCACACCTACATTTGGGGATTTTTTGGGTGGAGTTTTTGCTTTGTCATTATGGGGTATTGTGACGAGGGGGAAAAAATATTTCATCCTTTTGAGAATACGGCTGTAACCTAACAAAATATGGAAAAGTAAAGGGGTCTGAATACTTCCCGAAGGCACTGTATACACAGGTAACTGCCAAAATAACACCAACATAAAGTGTCTATGGCGTTGGGCCACCACCAGCCGAGAGAGCCACCAGAACAGCTTCAATGTGCCTTGGCATACATTCTACAAGTGTCTGGAACTCGGAGGGATGCAACACGAGAAATTCCACAATTCAGTGTTTTATTGATGGTGTTAGAAATGCTGTCTCTTGCGCCGCTTCAGAATCTCCCATAAGTGTCAAATTGGGGGCCTCCCGGGTGGCGCAGTGGTCTAGAGCACTGCATCGCAGTGCTATGCTGCGCCACCAGAGTCTGGGTTCGCGCCCAGGCTCTGTCGCAGCCGGCCGCGACCGGGAGGTCCGTGGGGCGACGCACAATTGGCTTAGCGTCGTCCGGGTTAGGGAGGGTTTGGCCGGTAGGGATATCCTTGTCTCATCGCGCTCCAGCGACTCCTGTGGCGGGCCGGGCGCAGTGCGCGCTAACTGAGGGGGGCGGGTGCACGGTGTTTCCTCCGACACATTGGTGCGGCTGGCTTCCGGGTTGGAGGCGCGCTGTGTTAAGAAGCAGTGCGGCTTGGTTGGGTTGTGCTTCGGAGGACGCATGACTTTCGACCTTCGTCTCTCCCGAGCCCGTACGGGAGTTGTAGCGATGAGACAAGATAGTAATTACTAGCGATTGGATACCACGAAAATTGGGGAGAAAAGGGGATAAAAATTAAAAAAAAAAAAAAAAAAAAAAAAAAAAGTGTCAAATTGGGTTGAGCACACACGCACACACTTTAAACCCCCTATGCTCCTTTGTGACCCCTCTTTCAAAGTCACTGAGATCTCTTCTTCTAGCCATAGCAGCCTAAATAATGAGCAACTGGGTATTTTCATATATGACCCCAAGCATGATGGGACGTTTTTACAAGCATTTCACTACACCCGCAATAACATATGCTAAATATGTGTATGTGACCATTAAAATTTGATTTGATTTTGATTTAGTTGGTAAATTAAGTAAGGAACCACACCTGTGTGGAAACACCTACTTTAAATATACTTTATATCCCTAATTTACTCAAGTGTTTCCTTTATTTTGGCAGTTACCTGACAATGTTTACATATCATGACTATTAATGACGTCTAGAAGTTTGTACATTATGAATTTCCCATTTGGCATGTCTCTCGATGTAATGACATGACAACTGCAACCCTTCCCTTGCTTTTGTTCCATGCTGGCTGAAGACCTAGCTAGCCAGTAACTAGCTAACACCAGACACAGATAAATGGGGGAAACCTCTAATTGTATTTGCTGACACGTTGTAGTCAAAATATTGGCATCAGTAGATTAGCTACCTAGCTACGTAAACAACACCCCTCTGTGAACATGCCTTCTGCAACGTTGCTTAATCCCACCGCCATTCCACCTCCAGAATCCAAGTGTTTGACATAGGGGAGGGGACCAGTAACTTAATGATTCAACTTTAGCAATATAGAAGCAACAGTAATTTCTCATACTTTGGTCATTATACTTCGATCTGGTTTCATCCAAATACATTTCCAATTTCATGAAAACATGATTTTGACTGTTCGAGACCTTTAAAGTGTACTCTGAGTTCGTTCCTTGGCCTTAAAATATACCCAGACAGAGCTGGAATCCAGTCTGAAGTTGAACCCCAGACCACCAACCTTCCATTACAACACCATGAACTACAATTGACAAAACAAATTTCAAACCCTCTAGTCTAGTTAATTCAATGTATGCATCCCATGGCACCCTATTCGCACTACTGTAGACCAAGCCTATAAAGGGAATAGGGTGCCAATTGGAACACAACCAAAATGTTCAGGGGCAGGTGCATCCCTGAATTCCTGGCTTTGTAAGAAAATACAGTCACAGAGCCGATTCCAGGCATAAGCGACATAAGTGGTCGTTTAGAGCCCCCGTCCAAAATCATTCTGGGTCGCAACTTACTTTTGAGAGTTAGAACACTAAAATACACAAGGTGCAATTTCTAAAATTGGTTGTGCATCAGCAATTATTATTTTGTTATGTCAGTCACTGACACTCACTCAATTATCAAAATCAGCTAACAATTATTAGATTGGTAAGTTAGTCTAGCCAGCTATCTAAACTTGTGGCAATCATGGCCGAATACCGACCGGCATGCTGGGCATGTGTGCATGTGCTCTGACCTTTGGGGGGCCCCATTGATTGTGTTAGACACTCTCACTCAGATATCATTAACATCAGTGGAGGCTGGTTGGAGGAGCAAAAGGAGAATGGGCTCATTGTAATGAATGGAATGGAATAAATGGAACAGAGTCGAACGTGTGGTTTCCATATGTTTGATGTGTTTGATACCTTTCCATTAATTCCATTCCAGCCATTACAATGAGTCCATTCTCCTATAGCTCCTCCAATTAGCCTCTACCAATTAACATGACATTAATCTTGGCAAAAGGTGTAGAATTGCAGAATATTTGCTTTGAAGCTGCTAACATTTATCTCCACCCCATGCCAAAATGGGTAGAATTGCAGAAAATTTGCTTTAAAATTGCTAACATTTATCTCTACCCCATGACAAAATGTGTAGAATAACAGGAAATTAAGATTACAACTAAAAACGTTCTATCCGCCATCAAGAGGGGTCCACTTAAAATGTTTTCCTGTGAGGCGGGGGCAACCAAATCTCGCTTAGGGCCCCCAAAAGGCTAGGGCTGATCCTGTACATTCAAATGACCTTGAGTAAAATGACCTTGAGTAAATTACCTTAAGTAAATATATCATAATATTATCAGCAATGTGCACAATAAACTAGCTGTTGAAGAAAGTGCTATGGTTAACTGTAATCAAAATCTTGGATTAATGATACCGATTCTATTTTATTTATACTCGAATTAGCATAATATACAGTACATGAATGTGAAAAAGGGATTGCAATGCAGCGCTGTAATAACAAAATAATGATGTGGTTTAATGTGGCGTACCACATCTGAATGACATTGCATCAGGGAGGGTGACGAGTCCATGGTTTGTGCCTAGCTGCCTCGTGGTCTGAATCAGACCAGAGGGGTATAGTATAAAGGAGGATCAATGAGTTAGCCAGCTAACTTTGATAAACAACCAAAAATAACTATTTATTTCAGTTCATTAGGAAAGCTGAACTTAAGTATACGTTTTTGGTTGTTGAGTCAATTAGACCATACCCATGTCAAGCTTATCTTCAAATACAGTGGGGAGAACAAGTATTTGATACACTGCCGATTTTGCAGGTTTTCCTACTTACAAAGCATGTAGAGGTCTGTAATTTTTATCATAGGTACACTTCAACTGTGAGAGACGGAATCTAAAACAAAAATCCAGAAAATCACATTGTATGATTTTTAAATAATTAATTTGCATTTTATTGCATGACATAAGTATTTGATCACCTACCAACCAGTAAGAATTCCTGCTCTCACAGACCTGTTAGTTTTTCTTTAAGAAGCCCTCCTGTTCTCCACTCATTACCTGTATTAACTGCACCTGTTTGAACTCGTTACCTGTATAAAAGACACCTGTCCACACACTCAATCAAACAGATTCCAACCTCTCCACAATGGCCAAGACCAGAGAGCTGTGTAAGGACATCAGGGATAAAATTGTAGACCTGCACAAGGCTGGGATGGGCTACAGGACAATAGGCAAGCAGCTTGGTGAGAAGGAAACAACTGTTGGCGCAATTATTAGAAAATGGAAGAAGTTCAAGATGACGGTCAATCACCCTCGGTCTGGGGCTCCATGCAAGATTTCACCTCGTGGGGCATCAATGATCATGAGGAAGGTGAGGGATCAGCCCAGAACTACACGGCAGGACCTGGTCAATGACCTGAAGAGAGCTGGGACCACAGTCTCAAAGAAAACCATTAGTAACACACTACGCCGTCATGGATTAAAATCCTGCAGCGCACGCAAGGTCCCCCTGCTTAAGCCAGTGCATGTCCAGGCCCGTCTGAAGTTTGCCAATGACCATCTGGATGATCCAGAGGAGGAATGGGAGAAGGTCATGTGGTCTGATGAGACAAAAATAGAGCTTTTTGGTCTAACTCCACTCGCCGTGTTTGGAGGAAGAAGAAGTATGAGTACAACCCCAAGAACACCATCCCAACCGTGAAGCATGGAGGTGGAAACATCATTCTTTGGGGATGCTTTTCTGCAAAGGGGACAGGACGACTGCACCGTATTGAGGGGAGGATGGATGGGGCCATGTATCGCGAGATCTTGGCCAACAACCTCCTTCCCTCAGTAAGAGCATTGAAGATGGGTCGTGGCTGGGTCTTCCAGCATGACAACGACACGAAGCACACAGCCATGGCAACTAAGGAGTGGCTCCGTAAGAAGCATCTCAAGGTCCTGGAGTGGCCTAGCCAGTCTCCAGACCTGAACCCAATAGAAAATCTTTGGAGGGAGCTGAAAGTCCGTATTGCCCAGCGACAGCCCCGAAACCTGAAGGATCTGGAGAAGATCTGTAGGGAGGAGTGGGCCAAAATCCCTGCTGCAGTGTGTGCAAACCTAGTCAAGAACTACAGGAAACGTATGATCTCTGTAATTGCAAACAAAGGTTTCTGTACCAAATATTAAGTTCTGCTTTTCTGATGTATCAAATACTTATGTCATGCAATAAAATGCAAATTAATTACTTAAAAATCATACAATGTGATTTTCTGGATTTTTGTTTTAGATTCCGTCTCTCATAGTTGAAGTGTACCTATGATAAAAATTACAGACCTCTACATGCTTTGTAAGTAGGAAAACCTGCAAAATCGGCAGTGTATCAAATACTTGTTCTCCCCACTGTATATATATATATATACAGTGGGGAGAACAAGTATTTGATACACTGACAATCTTCTACCGAAACCAATACCAAACCAATCAGGTGGTTGTTCGACAAAAGGATGCTTTGGATGTCATTGATCACGTGCTTCTGATAAAGTATTCAGGCATCGGCAAACTGCTTTACCAAAAGGACATGGCAAAATGCTCAACCATTTAAAGACTTACTACCACTCCAATCTGTCCATTATATATTTAAAATAAATTGGGGCACTATCACCACATTGGAGTTAAGTTGGTACAGCATTCTCACTCACAGGTGCAACAAATATAGCCTCTTACAAGGCATGCCTCAAAATATGTTAAAATAAGACAGAGACAACAATTCCATGCACCCACTAGTGGTCAAAAGGTTTTGGTGCGCCAAAGATACAGTATGGTACTGTATTTTGTGGGGTGGAATTACAGTACCATTCGAAATAGAGATTTTTTTCCACAATGCACATTAATTAACAGTATGCTGCATTAACACATTTCAGAGATTTTTTGAGTATTGGTAATACCTAAAATTAACAAATAAAAATCACAGTTTTCCGTCAGGTCATACTTTAAAAAAAATCTAAAATAGTCTAAAATATTGAGAATTAAAAACTTGCTGCATGCCATATACAGTGGGGAGAACAAGTATTTGATACACTGCCGATTTTGCAGGTTTTCCTACTTACAAAGCACGTAGAGGTCTGTCATTTTTATCATAGGTACACTTCTACTGTGAGAGTCGGAATCTAAAACAAAAATCCAGAAAATCACATTGTATGATTTTTAAGTAATTAATTTGCATTTTATTGCATGACATAAGTATTTGATACATCAGAAAAGCAGAACTGAATATTTGGTACAGAAACCTTAGTTTGCAATTACAGAGATCATACGTTTCCTGTAGTTCTTGACCAGGTTTGCACACACTGCAGCAGGGATTTTGGCCCACTCCTCCATACAGACCTTCTCCAGATCCTTCAGGTTTCGGGGCTGTCGCTGGGCAATACGGACTTTCGGCTCCCTCCAAAGATTTTCTATTGGGTTCAGGTCTGGAGACTGGCTAGGCCACTCCAGGACCTTGAGATGCTTCTTACGGAGCCACTCCTTAGTTGCCCTGGCTGTGTGTTTCGGGTCGTTGTCATGCTGGAAGACCCAGCCATGACCCATCTTCAATGCTCTTACTGAGGGAAGGAGGTTGTTGGTCAAGATCTCGCGATACATGGCCCCGTCCATCCTCCCCTCAATACGGTGCAGTCGTCCTGTCCCCTTTGCAGAAAAGCATCCCCAAAGAATGATGTTTCCACCTCCATGCTTCACGGTTGGGATGGTGTTCTTGGGGTTGTACTCATCCTTCTATTCCTCCAAACACGGCGAGTGGAGTTTAGAGCAAAAAGCTCTATTTTTGTCTCATCAGACCACATGACCTTCTCCCATTCCTCCTCTGGATCATCCAGATGGTCATTGGCAAACTTCAGACGGGCCTGGACATGCGCTGGCTTGAGCAGGGGGACCTTGCGTGCGCTGCAGGATTTTAATCCATGACGGCGTAGTGTGTTACTAATGGTTTTCTTTGAGACTGTGGTCCCAGCTCTCTTCAGGTCATTGACCAGGTCCTGCCGTGTAGTTCTGGGCTGATCCCTCACATTCCTCATGATCATTGATGCCCCACGAGGTGAGATCTTGCATGGAGCCCCAGACCGAGGGTGATTGACCGTCATCTTGAACTTCTTCCATTTTCTAATAATTGTGCCAACAGTTGTTGCCTTCTCACCAAGCTGCTTGGCTATTGTCCTGTAGCCCATCCCAGCCTTGTACAGGTCTACAATTTATCCCTGATGTCCTTACACAGCTCTCTGGTCTTGGCCATTGTGGAGAGGTTGGAGTCTGTTTGATTGAGTGTGTGGACAGGTGTCTTTTATACAGGTAACGAGTTCAAACAGGTGCAGTTAATACAGGTAATGAGTGGAGAACAGGAGGGCTTCTTAAAGAAAAACTAACAGGTCTGTGAGAGCCGGAATTCTTACTGGTTGGTAGGTGATCAAATACTTATGTCATGCAATAAAATGCTAATTAATTACTTAAAAATCATACAATGTGATTTTCTGGATTTTTGTTTTAGATTCCGTCTCTCACAGTTGAAGTGTACCTATGATAAAAATGACAGACCTCTACATGCTTTGTAAGTAGGAAAACCTGCAAAATCGGCAGTGTATCAAATACTTGTTCTCCCCACTGTATATATATATCAAAATATTTAGATGTTAGCTGACTAACTTATTAATCCTGCTTTGTAGTACACCCCTCTGTTTTAAAATAGCATTTGTTTGCTCTTCCAATACTTTATCTGCGCTTGATTGAGATTGCCTGATGCTGTCATGTTTTGTCATTGATTATCATGTCTTGTCCCTGTGCTTCCCTTCTATTCGTTTCCCTCTGCTGGTCTTATTAGGTTATTTCCCTCTTTCTTTCCCTCTCTCGCTCTCTCTCTCTATCGTTCCGTTCCTGCTCCCAGCTGTTCCTCATTCTCCTAACTACCTCATTTACTCTTTCACACCTGTCCCCTATTTTGCCCTCTGATTAGAGTCCCTATTTCTCCCTCTGTTTTCCGCTTCTGTCCTTGTCGGATCCTTGTTTGATGTTTGCTGTTCTGTGTCCTTGTTCCGCCCTGTCGTGTTTTTGCCTTCTTCAGATGCTGCGTGTGAGCAGGTGTCTATGTCAGCTACGGCCTGTGCCTTCCCGAAGCGACCTGCAGTCTGTGGTCGCGTCTCCAGTCGTTCCTCTCTACTGACGAGAGGATTTCAGTTTTCCTGTTTTGGATTTACCTAAGATAATATCCAGGAGTATCGTGTTTTGTTTAAGACTGGAATAAAGCTCTGTTTCTATTAAGTCGCTTTTGGGTCCTCATTCACCAGCATAACAGAAGGATCCGACCAAGAATGGACCCAGCGACTACGGATTCTCGCAACACTGCCGTCGAGTTCCAGGGAGCAATGCTCGGCAGACACGAGCAGGAATTGTCTGCTGCTCGTCATGCCGTTGAGACCCTGGCCGCTCAGGTCTCCGACCTCTCAGGACAGTTTCAGAGTCTTCGTCTCGTGCCACCAGCTACTTCCTGGTCTTCCGAGTCTCCGGAACCTAGGGTTAATAACCCACCATGTTACTCTGGGCAGCCCACTGAGTGTCGCTCCTTTCTCACCCAGTGTGATATTGTGTTCTCTCTCCAGCCCAACACATACTCAAGAGAGAGAGCTCGGATCGCTTACGTCATATCACTCCTTACTGGTCGGGCTCGGGAGTGGGGCACAGCTATCTGGGAGGCAAGGGCTGAGTGTTCTAACGATTATCAGAACTTTAAAGAGGAGATGATACGGGTTTTTGATCGTTCAGTTTTTGGGAAGGAGGCTTCCAGGGCCCTGGCTTCCCTATGTCAAGGTGATCGATCCATAACGGATTACTCTATAGAGTTTCGCACTCTTGCTGCCTCCAGTGACTGGAACGAGCCGGCGTTGCTCGCTCGTTTTCTGGAGGGACTCCACGCTGAGGTTAAGGATGAGATTCTCTCCCGGGAGGTTCCTTCCAGCGTGGACTCTTTGATTGCACTCGCCATCCGCATAGAACGACGGGTAGATCTTCGTCACCGAGCTCGTGGAAGAGAGCTCGCGTTAACGGTGTTCCCCCTCTCCGCATCTCAACCATCTCCTCCCACCGGCTCAGAGACTGAGCCCATGCAGCTGGGAGGTATTCGCATCTCGACTAAGGAGAGGGAACGGAGAATCACCAACCGCCTTTGCCTCTATTGCGGTTCTGCTGGACATTTTGTCATGTCATGTCCAGTAAAAGCCAGAGCTCATCAGTAAGCGGAGGGCTACTGGTGAGCGCTACTACTCAGGTCTCTCCATCAAGATCCTGTACTACCTTGTCGGTCCATCTACGCTGGACCGGTTCGGCTGCTTCCTGCAGTGCCTTGATAGACTCTGGGGCTGAGGGTTGTTTTATGGACGAAGCATGGGCTCGGAAACATGACATTCCTCTCAGACAGTTAGGGAAGCCCACTCCCATGTTCGCCTTAGATGGTAGTCTTCTCCCCAGTATCAGATGTGAGACACTACCTTTAACCCTCACAGTATCTGGTAACCACAGTGAGACCATTTCCTTTTTGATTTTTCGTTCACCTTTTACACCTGTTGTTTTGGGTCATCCCTGGCTAGTATGTCATAATCCTTCTATTAATTGGTCTAGTAATTCTATCCTATCCTGGAACGTTTCTTGTCATGTGAAGTGTTTAATGTCTGCTATCCCTCCTGTTTCTTCTGTCCCCTCTTCTCAGGAGGAACCTGGTGATTTGACAGGAGTGCCGGAGGAATATCATGATCTGCGCACGGTCTTCAGTCGGTCCAGAGCCAACTCTCTTCCTCCTCACCGGTCGTATGATTGTTGTATTGATCTCCTTCCGGGGACCACTCCCCCTCGGGGTAGACTATACTCTCTGTCGGCTCCCGAACGTAAGGCTCTCGAGGATTATCTGTCTGTTTCTCTCGACGCCGGTACCGTGGTGCCTTCTTCCTCTCCCGCCGGAGCGGGGTTTTTTTTTGTTAAGAAGAAGGACGGTACTCTGCGCCCCTGCGTGGATTATCGAGGGCTGAATGACATAACGGTTAAGAATCGTTATCCGCTTCCCCTTATGTCGTCAGCCTTCGAGATTCTGCAGGGAGCCAGGTTCTTTACTAAGTTGGACCTTCGTAACGCTTACCATCTCGTGCGCATCAGAGAGGGGGACGAGTGGAAAACGGCGTTTAACACTCCGTTAGGGCATTTTGAATACCGGGTTCTGCCGTTCGGTCTCGCTAATGCTCCAGCTGTCTTTCAGGCATTAGTTAATGATGTACTGAGAGACATGCTGAACATCTTTGTTTTCGTTTACCTTGACGATATCCTGATTTTTTTCACCGTCACTCGAGATTCATGTTCAGCACGTTCGACGTGTACTCCAGCGCCTTTTAGAGAATTGTCTCTACGTGAAGGCTGAGAAGTGCGCCTTTCATGTCTCCTCTGTCACATTTCTCGGTTCTGTTATTTCCGCTGAAGGCATTCAGATGGATCCCGCTAAGGTCCAGGCTGTCAGCGATTGGCCCGTTCCTAAGTCACGTGTCGAGTTGCAGCGCTTTCTCGGTTTCGCTAATTTCTATCGGCGTTTCATTCGTAATTTCGGTCAAGTGGCTGCCCCTCTCACAGCTCTGACTTCTGTCAAGACGTGCTTTAAGTGGTCCGGTTCCGCCCAGGGAGCTTTTGATCTCCTCAAGAAGCGTTTTACATCCGCTCCTATCCTTGTTACTCCTGACGTCACTAAACAATTCATTGTCGAGGTTGACGCTTCAGAGGTGGGCGTGGGAGCCATTCTGTCCCAGCGCTTCCATTCTGACGATAAGGTCCATCCTTGCGCTTATTTTTCTCATCGCCTGTCGCCATCGGAACGCAACTATGATGTGGGTAACCGCGAACTGCTCGCCATCCGCTTAGCCATAGGCGAATGGCGACAGTGGTTGGAGGGGGCGACCGTCCCTTTTGTCGTTTGGACTGACCATAAGAACCTTGAGTACATCCGTTCTGCCAAACGACTTAATGCACGTCAAGCTCGTTGGGCGTTGTTTTTCGCTCGTTTCGAGTTCGTGATTTCTTATCGCCCGGGAAATAAGAACACCAAGCCTGATGCCTTATCCCGTCTCTTTAGTTCTTCTGTGGCTTCTACCGACCCCGAGGGGATTCTCCCTGAAGGGCGTGTTGTCGGGTTGACTGTCTGGGGAATTGAGAGACAGGTAAAGCAAGCACTCACTCACACTGCGTCGCCGCGCGCTTGTCCTAGTAACCTTCTGTTCGTTCCTGTCTCTACTCGTCTGGCTGTTCTTCAGTGGGCTCACTCTGCCAAGTTAGCTGGCCACCCCGGCGTTCGGGGTACGCTTGCTTCTATTCGCCAGCGGTTTTGGTGGCCTACTCAGGAGCGTGACACGCGCCGTTTCGTGGCTGCTTGTTCGGACTGCGCGCAGACTAAGTCAGGTAACTCTCCTCCTGCCGGTCGTCTCAGACCGCTTCCCATTCCTTCTCGACCATGGTCTCACATCGCCTTAGACTTTATTACCGGTCTGCCTTCGTCTGCGGGGAAGACTGTGATTCTTACGGTTGTCGATAGGTTCTCTAAGGCGGCACATTTCATTCCCCTCGCTAAGCTTCCTTCCGCTAAGGAGACGGCACAAATCATCATTGAGAATGTGTTCAGAATTCATGGCCTCCCGTTAGACGCCGTTTCAGACAGAGGCCCGCAATTCACGTCACAGTTTTGGAGGGAGTTCTGTCGTTTGATTGGTGCTTCCGTCAGTCTCTCTTCCGGGTTTCATCCCCAGTCTAACGGTCAAGCAGAAAGGGCCAATCAGTCGATTGGTCGCATATTACGCAGCCTTTCTTTTCGAAACCCTGCGTCTTGGGCAGAACAGCTCCCCTGGGCAGAATACGCTCACAACTCGCTTCCTTCGTCTGCTACCGGGCTATCTCCGTTTCAGAGTAGTCTTGGGTACCAGCCTCCTCTGTTCTCGTCCCAGCTCGCCGAGTCCAGCGTTCCCTCCGCTCAGGCTTTTGTCCAACGTTGTGAGCGCACCTGGAGGAGGGTCAGGTCTGCACTTTGCCGTTACAGGGCGCAGACTGTGAGAGCCGCCAATAAACGTAGGATTAAGAGTCCTAGGTATTGTCGCTGTCAGAGAGTGTGGCTTTCCACTCGTAACCTTCCCCTTACGACAGCTTCTCGCAAGTTGACTCCGCGGTTCATTGGTCCGTTCCGTGTCTCTCAGGTCGTCAATCCTGTCGCTGTGCGACTGCTTCTTCCGCGACATCTTCGTCGCGTCCACCCTGTCTTCCATGTCTCCTGTGTCAAGCCTTTTCTTCGCGCCCCCCTTCGTCTTCCCTCCCCCCCCCCCCCGTCCTTGTCGAGGGCGCACCTATTTACAAGGTACGGAAGATCATGGACATGCGTTCTCGGGGACGTGGTCACCAGTACTTAGTGGATTGGGAGGGTTACGGTCCTGAGGAGAGGAGTTGGGTTCCATCTCGGGACGTGCTGGACCGTTCGTTGATTGATGATTTCCTCCGTTGCCGCCAGGGTTCCTCCTCGAGTGCGCCAGGAGGCGCTCGGTGAGTGGGGGGGTACTGTCATGTTTTGTCATTGATTATCATGTCTTGTCCCTGTGCTTCCCTTCTATTCGTTTCCCTCTGCTGGTCTTATTAGGTTCTTTCCCTCTTTCTTTCCCTCTCTCGCTCTCTCTCTCTATCGTTCCGTTCCTGCTCCCAGCTGTTCCTCATTCTCCTAACTACCTCATTTACTCTTTCACACCTGTCCCCTATTTTGCCCTCTGATTAGAGTACCTATTTCCCCCTCTGTTTTCCGCTTCTGTCCTTGTCGGATCCTTGTTTGATGTTTGCTGTTCTGTGTCCTTGTTCCGCCCTGTCGTGTTTTTGCCTTCTTCAGATGCTGCGTGTGAGCAGGTGTCTATGTCAGCTACGGCCTGTGCCTTCCCGAAGCGACCTGCAGTCTGTGGTCGCGTCTCCAGTCGTTCCTCTCTACTGACGAGAGGATTTCAGTTTTCCTGTTTTGGATTTACCTAAGATAATATCCAGGAGTATCGTGTTTTGTTTAAGACTGGAATAAAGACTCTGTTTCTATTAAGTCGCTTTTGGGTCCTCATTCACCAGCATAACAGATGCGATGGAATCATTAGAATAATCCCAAAAGTGCAAACCCCACCCATCAGGCAGGCTCAATAAAATGCTGAAAAGTGTTTAAAAGGAAACAAATACTGGTCCGGATACCAGGATACGTTGCCTCTTCTCACTGACAACCGTAAACAATAACACCTAATTAGGAACCATTCATATCGTCATCATCATCATCATTACACGGCTAGATCCTCTGGTTAATTCAATCTTATCTCACTCACCCTTTTCTTAGAAACATGACACAGCCACTACAAACATGAGTCATCAGTCTGCAAATCTAATGTAATGTTTTCCTTCTGTCATTTCTATCATGTTAAACTAGAAAAGAGCAAGATTGTAATAGCAACAACAAAGAAAACAACATAGCCTGGTTGGCGAGTGCTGCACACTCATGTAGGCCTAGTTGCATATTTGATACTAGCGCAACGAGTAAAAATAATAGGCCTACATAATATTGTTTTAGTCTACACACTAAGAGAAGAGGATTCCTTAAGGGTTCTTTGGGTTCTTTGGGAAGGATGATGGTTCATTTCAGAACCACAATGACTCAAAGAACCCTTTGAGCCCTTTAATGGTTCTTTACCATTCAGAAAAGGGGTGTGGTTTGCTCACAGCTGTTTTTGTGGAACTGTGAGTGAGTGTCATTACAGTTTATCTAATTTTTTGTGTTATGTCATTACGTGTCAAATATGGCTATGGCATTGTGTGAGGCATTGTGTCAGTTGAGAACTGTTGACTAAATCAGTAGTTCTCAATTCTCTCATCAGGGACCCGAGCCGTTCCAGAGCTAGCCCACCTGATCCAAATTGTGAATTAATACAATTATAATTTTTAAAATATGGATAACCAGAATTTTTTAAAACTGTATTGTTCTTCAAAAGGTTATTTCTTGAACATTTGCGATTGAGAAAAGTTATTTGTAGAAAAATTCTCCATAAAGATTATATTAAAAACCAAAAGAAAGTGTTCCATACAGCACCAAAAATGGGTTGCTACCATAGCTGAACCCTTTTTGGTGCTATTTAGAACCTTTTTTATGTTCCTTTGTAGAACCTTAGGAAAGGTTTATTTATAGCACCATAAAGGTTCAATTTAGAATTTTGTGAGCATGTTTCTTGATAGAACCTTCAAAAAATGGTTCTATTTAGCACCAAAAAGGGTTTTGCTATAGTTACAAGCCAAATAACCCTTATTTGGCACTATATATATATATTTTTTTGTGTGTGTTATTGAATTTTGTTTTCAAATCTCAGAGGGCTATCTAGGCCTATAGGGAAGGCACCTGTTAGACAGATAAATAAAATTATGCAATATCGATGGCTCAGAGTAAAAAAAGCAAAGCAGGTTATTATACAACAGTACCTGTCTTCTTCCTTAATTGACTAAATATTTACCAAGCCTTGTTGAATGTTTCCTAGGAGACCTTAGAGACTTGACTAGCAGGGCTGTGGTTGAAAATATACTCTCTTCCCATTAGCTCTCCAGGTGGCAGACTTTGTTACCCAATGCAATCCATCTAAAGCCAGCAACATTCCCAAAAGCGGCACCCAGGGCTCGGACAGCTGTTAGTGTCCAGCTTAGACAGAGTAGGGGTGAGTAGAGGTGCCAGGACCAAAAGAAGAAGAGGTACGGATATGAAAGGTTAGGAATGTCAGACACATTAGCCTGGGATTTTTCCATCATCTGGAGCTTGTCCTGTCTGTCTGTGAATAAAATATAATAATATGCTGATGTGTTACTGTTTACCACAGCAATTGTTGTGGTTGTTGTGGCTGTGCTAGTGCCAAAGACTCACTTCCATTCTTAAAATGGTACAGGGCTCTGCTCAAAAGTATTGCACTATATAGGGAATAGTGTACCACTTTCCCAGACTCAGAAATGTCTTGGCTTTTTGTAGGTCAGTGGTGTTAGCGGTGCTATTGGAGGTCAGTGGTGTTAGCGGTGCTATTGGAGGTCATTGTGTCGTGCATGTGTTCGAATCCCAGATCCACCATGTCAGAGATGGACTGGCTGACGTACAGTATGTCTTGTTCCACACGAGAGAGAAGAATAGAATAGAGTTGTGAAAATCACGCCATTAAGCTTTGAAGTAATATAGGCACGTGCCATACAATGGCAACCCAATAAAGCATATAAATAGAGTAGGAAAAGATCCATGGGAACACAGGGATGTAGTCCAGTGGCATTCTAACACATTAGATGCTTTACAGAGAGGCCTTGACCTGGACCTGTCAGACTTTCCATGGGGGGCTGGAGAAGGGCTGAAGGGGGGCTGGGGAGACTTGGAGGGAGCAATTGGGAGGGCTATAGGGGGAGTAGGTGGCAGGTTGTCACATGCCATGGCATGCTCTACCAAGGCACACACACACACACACACTTACCAACCCTACTGCAGGGTGCTGTGCTGTGTGCACACTGCTGGCAGATCCACATCCTTCACCCCGAGCGACTGTGATGTTTACACACGCTCATGCACACACACAGGGGATATTCTGCCCCTGTATCGATCTGTTTCACATGTCCTATGACACCAGCTCCCGCACCACATCCTCTCACAGCCATGTGGTGTTATGACAGTTTCCGGTTCCTATGATAAATGGAACCAAGCTTGATATCCATACGGTATTTAGTGACAGCGTTTGCCTTAGACCTCACAACAGCTTTCACAATCAATATGTGTGGTGTGGCCACGTGCGGGAGGTCAAGTGTGGGCACTCTTCAAAAAGAAAGTTGTGAATTGTACTTAAAGGGGTACAATCACTTGTCACTGTAGTGGTACCAAGTAAGGTACATCAATTGTAGCTTTAGTTAGAAGTGCAGAGATAGTACCTTAGTTACATATATTCCACAGATACAAAAGCATACCTTTAGAAAAGGTACAAATTTGCCTTTTTAGGGTACCACCACAGTGACAAAGCCATTTGTTCCTTTTTAGTGGCAAAAATGTACCCCTTCTCTATATATGAAGTCCCTCACGTGTGCACAGCTTTTTAACGTCCCACTCCTGACACCAATATAAGGAATTTGGTAGGTAACCCCGCCTCGGACTTGAACCTGGTCCAGCGACTGGCCCACAGTTGGCCAAAAATAGCTAACTGAAAGCCACACCCCCACTAAGCCATCCAATATAATTTCCCAGTGTGCCTTGCCTTTTTGCGTGAATTGTAGAGTTACCACCAATGACTGTATTTGTTAGTGACAGAGACATGGTCATTGAATTCCTTCATTTTCAGTTCTGTGGCCTTCACCAAGTAAGTTCCTAAGCTAATATTATCATAAAAAGTTAACCTCTTTCTAACAATACATTACATATCTCATGAGGCCTTATTTTACCCTAATACAGTTGCCTGAAACTCATGGTCTACAGGCCACATCAGGGCAGCAAGTAGGATTGTAAAAGTAATGGTTGGAGAATTTCCAGGAATCTTGCAACCAAGATTCAAGGAAAACCTTGGAAATTCAACAGAATTTTGCAACCCTACCTGCAAGTCACATTATGCTGCCTTGCAAAGTGATGTGTTATTCCTATTGGAACAGCCAGAGTTATGATATCCAACAAATTGAATTTTTATTCCCCCACAACCTACATTCATAATGACTGCCAGGATTATGGACAGAGTGAGGATACTACCTAAGCCATTTAAACTGCAACAACCATTTCAGTAACGGTGCAACTACATTTTTGGATTAGTTTAGAAAAATGTGTTATTTATCTTTGTTGGCATAAGATTAATCAATCAATGACTCAATTACTCATTGAGTCATTAGTATATACAGTGGGGAGAACAAGTATTTGATACACTGCCGATTTTGCAGGTTTTCCTACTTACAAAGCATGTAGAGGTCTGTCATTTTTATCATAGGTACACTTCAACTGTGAGAGACGGAATCTAAAACAAAAATCCAGAAAATCACATTGTATGATTTTTAAGTAATTAATTTGCATTTTATTGCATGACATAAGTATTTGATCACCTACCAACCAGTAAGAATTCCGGCTCTCACAGACCTGTTAGTTTTTCTTTAAGAAGCCCTCCTGTTCTCCACTCATTACCTGTATTAACTGCACCTGTTTGAACTCGTTACCTGTATAAAAGACACCTGTCCACACACTCAATCAAACAGACTCCAACCTCTCCACAATGGCCAAGACCAGAGAGCTGTGTAAGGACATCAGGGATAAATTGTAGACCTGTACAAGGCTGGGATGGGCTACAGGACAATAGGCAAGCAGCTTGGTGAGAAGGCAACAACTGTTGGCACAATTATTAGAAAATGGAAGAAGTTCAAGATGACGGTCAATCACCCTCGGTCTGGGGCTCCATGCAAGATCTCACCTTGTGGGGCATCAATGATCATGAGGAATGTGAGGGATCAGCCCAGAACTACACGGCAGGACCTGGTCAATGACCTGAAGAGAGCTGGGACCACAGTCTCAAAGAAAACCATTAGTAACACACTACGCCGTCATGGATTAAAATCCTGCAGCGCACGCAAGGTCCCCCTGCTCAAGCCAGCGCATGTCCAGGCCCGTCTGAAGTTTGCCAATGACCATCTGGATGATCCAGAGGAGGAATGGGAGAAGGTCATGTGGTCTGATGAGACAAAAATAGAGCTTTTTGGTCTAAACTCCACTCACCGTGTTTGGAGGAAGAAGAAGGATGAGTACAACCCCAAGAACACCATCCCAACCGTGAAGCATGGAGGTGGAAACATCATTCTTTGGGGATGCTTTTCTGCAAAGGGGACAGGACAACTGCACCGTATTGAGGAGAGGATGGATGGGGCCATGTATCGCGAGATCTTGACCAACAACCTCCTTCCCTCAGTAAGAGCATTGAAGATGGGTCGTGGCTGGGTCTTCCAGCATGACAACGACCCGAAACACACAGCCAGGGCAACTAAGGAGTGGCTCCGTAAGAAGCATCTCAAGGTCCTGGAGTGGCCTAGCCAGTCTCCAGACCTGAACCCAATAGAAAATCTTTGGAGGGAGCCGAAAGTCCGTATTGCCCAGCGACAGCCCCGAAACCTGAAGGATCTGGAGAAGGTCTGTATGGAGGAGTGGGCCAAAATCCCTGCTGCAGTGTGTGCAAACCTGGTCAAGAACTACAGGAAACGTATGATCTCTGTAATTGCAAACTAAGGTTTCTGTACCAAATATTAAGTTCTGCTTTTCTGATGTATCAAATACTTATGTCATGCAATAAAATGCCAATTAATTACTTAAAAATCATACAATGTGATTTTCTGGATTTTTGTTTTAGATTCCTTCTCTCACAGTTGAAGTGTACCTATGATAAAAATTACAGACCTCTAAATGCTTTGTAAGTAGGAAAACCTGCAAAATCGTCAGTGTATCAAATACTTGTTCTCCCCACTGTATATATATATATAGATCCCTACAGTAGAGCGTGCTCAGTATTAAGTTAATTTGTTGACATAATTTTAAAATTTAGTTGATAGTTTTGAGTCAGTACCACAAACATTTGAAGTAGTAATGGCTTTTCATTGACTTTGAGTTCAATTTACTAGAAGTATTTGAGTTAAAAATGCCTTGGGATTTATAGTGTACGTGCTTGTATGCGTGCGGGTGCGTGCTCATATGTATGTGTGTGTGTGTGTAAGTGCATATGCATGTGTTTAAGTGGAGCTATCTATCCAGGGAAGGAAGGACTGTATGACTTCCAACATGTCCTGCCAACCTGTCAAACTAATACTGGTGCTGATTCGTTGATCCTTACTGACAGAAGAAAAATACAACAGGACAATGCAATGGGAGAGATCAGGGTCTATGGGAGGGGTGTCTTGGCTAGGGTTCTGACCTCCTTCTCTTGACAAACAGATGGATTTCACCCCGACAGATTTTTCAGATGCCGACTAGACTACTACTACTGCTGCTGCTGACATTACCTTACTTGACCTGTTAAAACAATTCCTTCGTTCATCAGGCCATATGTTGTTGTTGTCTTGTTTTCATTAAGCACCTGATAATGTTTCTGAATGTAAGGGATAGAATAGCACCATTTCAGATTGCTTACTGCACTGTGTTGTGTGGTATGCTGTATGTGGAGATTGGGTATAAATGTAAAGTATTATGATGCAGGGTTTGTAATGAAAGATAGCAATATACAATTAATGCTGGAGAAATAAATATCGCTGTACTTCTTAGCGACATGAAAAAATACAATAGCATACTATGGTATAAATAGTAATGTACAGTAGTCACTGTAGTGTTTTGATGACTTTACTGTAGTATTCACTGTAGTGTTTTTGTGGACTAAAGTCTGTTTTTGTGGACTGTAGTATTTACTGTAGTATACTGTAGTATTTACAGTTAACTACAGTATAACTCCAGTAATAAAATAAAAATGTAGTATGTACTATAGTATTCATTGTAGTGTTGCAGACTAGTATACCTTAGTATTTACTGTAGTGGTTTATTATCTTTGACATCAAAGTGAAGGCTTTCGCCTCCAGGAAAGCTACTGAGAAAATACTAAAAGAGCTAATTTCTTTATTTCTCATAAACTGTAAATGGAACTGGGGTCTGAACAGATTGTCCTGTACTTCTGCTCTTTTCTATAGCCTGTAGGGAACACATTATCTGGTTGCCATGGAAATTATTACACAGGGACACTCAAAGTCAATCTTAAATGAATCATTGTTTATTTGTCAGCGCGCTGGAGATGTTCCAACCAACTCAATGCACCATAGTACACATGTCAATCATGAGCTCTCCCTGGGTAGACTCAGTAGTTGTCTTATATACGGCTATACACAGACAAGTTATATTTGCATGATTTAGCATAATTAATTAATCATTACCGTTTTGTTTCATTCATGTGACCGACCAATACTGTTTCATAACATGTGACAGACCAACACCTCACGAGGCTTCTACCCTCTAAGCTGAGACCTTGAAACGGAGATATCTTTTGTTTGTTCGCAAAACAAGGTCTGGGCGTGCTGCCAAATTGCAGCTACTGAGAGAAGGATTTGTTCAGTCAACCACTTGCACGAAGACATAAATTGGTTTATAGAACAGCACATGAATAGAACACAGAAATGAGTTATAAGAAAAGCACAACTATTAAAATTCCCATTACATTCCATCCTCTTATCACTATGTGTGATAATAATCATAACATTTTAATGTAAGCATTTAGATTTTATCTTCTATATAAAAATATTCTATACTCTATTAAAGTAAGGGAAATCAACAGAAAAAAAACCTGACACATTCATCATTTCAAACCCTTCATTCTGGGTTGTACAATCCAGTAAGTATGGTAATACTATAATCATAATAAAGGTTATACTTTATTAATGGGAGTGAGTATAAAAAAATACACACATACACAACGGATCTATAGATTCAGAGGTGAATAAATCTCTCAATGTTAACCATTGTTTCCATATTTCTTACCACAGTCGGGTTGTATTGACCTACGTTTTCACTAACTGTCCCTGGGACATCAACCTAGTCAAAATATATAACCCTGTTGTTTAACAATTCTGCTAAGACTTGGTGCTGACTCATCAGCTCAGTGTTCCACATAATGTAAACAGGTTAAGGGTTTAGATGACCTTAACCTCAACTTGTTAACAGAAATCAACCTTCAATCATTACTTATCGTCTGTAACTACAGGGGGCAATGGGGGCTCATCCAGAGTTGACATCTAACTGTTTCACCATCTTCTGGAGGAGTAGAAAACAAGTTAGCTGCTGAAATCATATCAGCCAGAGAGGCACATCGCCTTACAGCATGTAAATAACATTTCACAGGGAGTAGAAAGTGAACACATGTTATAATAGTTTCACACCAACCTTGCTAAGAATGAGATTGCTGCAAGGTTAGCCCAAGCTACAATCTTGTGTCTCTCCTTTTTTTAGGGGACAGCTCTGTCTCTAGAAGCCTTGCCTTTCCATATCATAATTATAACTATTGATAAATTATCCAACCCAGATTTAGAATGACAGTTCTTAGTGCTTCACGTGGGTTCTATCATTTTAATGTAAGACCTTCGCTTTTCTCATCACTTGTGGTAATGACAGATTAAAATACCAATGCCTTCTTAGTCTAAATTTACTATAATTTTTGCAGTGTGCAGACCTTCACAATCAACCTGATACCTCAAATAAACAATTTCGGATAAGCTTAAATAAATTACGGGCACGGTTGACCACACCCCTTCACGGCAATCATTCTTCCATTCCTGGCGTTTCATGTTCTTCTTCAGGTAGTGTTTCAGTTTGTCCTTTTAATGGCACATGTTCAAAGTGGATGGCCCTTCATAATGTATTTTACCTTTACAGTCATTATGTCTTTGTCCATTTTCCTACCAGTAAACCAGCAGCATGAGAGAAGCTTGGACTGGATCTCTCTCCATGCTCACTTGTGTGTGACTAGGGTGGGTCATCTAGGTAATTATATGTCTATGTTGGCCTGGTATGGAGCCCAATCAGAGGCAGCTGTTTATCGTTGTCTCTGATTGCGGATCATATTTAGGCAGCCATTTCCCCTTTGTGCTTTGTGGGATCTTGACTATGTATAGTTGCCTGTGAGCACTATGTTAGCGTCACGTTTTGTTTTGCTATTTATTGTTTTGTTTTGCTGAGAGTTTCACCTAGTAATAAAAAGATGTGGAACCCAGATCACGCTGCGCTTTGGTCCAATCATTATGACGAATGTGACATCACTCCACATGGACCCAATGTCGCACTCCTGAGAGAAAAAGCATGAGAGAAAAGGCAGTTGATAGCTTCAACTGTTGTGTACTTCTTGCTGGCTAGGACTCAGGTCTCACAGTAGAAGTGGTGAAGAACCATACTGAACGCCATTTTCACCATTTATAGCCGGTTAGAGGGGGTGTTGAGGTTATCACTATTCATCGGCCGAATTATCTTCCATGCATCTATATACCATCTTTGCCATTACCTCGAGAGAGGACAGACCAGAACAACAGTTTAGTTTAAAACAACAACACACCATTGAAACCCCCCCAAATTGGCTTATACTCCCTTATCATCTTGGCGATCTCACTGCAGAGTTATAGGTCAGGGAGTCAGAGGGCTAATCCTTAGGGAGAAAACCCAACCATCCAGTAGACCCAATCTGGTGAGATTTGTTATTGAAGCAGGACAAAAACAAAGAAAAGAAAACAACAGCAATACAAAGAAAACACAACAACAACAGTAATACACATATATCACTTGAAGTGGGGAAAACTTCCATTAATTTGGAGTAACTGTCATCCATTACTATCATCTATTTTTTCCTTTTGCAGGCAGACGTGAAGAAATCAATTTGCATATTTACCAAAGGGCCCCAGGGGACTGGTAATTTCCCCTTTGGACTCACATCGTGATTCATGCATCTGAAAAAACAACAACACTGCCTTAAATAAAAAATAAACGAATTAGAATAAATCAAATTACATGATCTCTTGATAACTCCATAAGGAAATAATTGTATCGCATAAGGTAATAATTGTATCGCATAAGGTAATGTAAAATAGACTAGAGACAGCTCTCACTCTCTGTCCTTCTCGTGGTCCAAATCACACATAGGACTATTGATAAATAATAAGCTTCTTCTTAATTATTTGTTTTTACATATCCCATATAAAAACAATTATGTCTATTGTCTTCCTATTAAGGTTGATCAGGCCTCACGAGGAAGTCAGAACAGAGGTCAGAGATCAGTCAGCCCTATTAAGTGAGTGTTTGTTTCCTGTACCTCAGACATTATTTAAAGATATTTCAAACATTTTAAACATTTTGTGTATCAGGTTTACATTGGGTTTTTCAGTACATTTTTTCTAATCAAGAGAATTTACATGCGTGCAAATAAAAAATCTGAGAATAGAAACTTTAATTTGTGTACAGCATCATTTCTAACCCGTGAAAAACCCATTGAAACAAAATAAAAAGACCCCACACATCTAAATCGAACAGAGTATTAACCACTAACAAATATTCATTAACAGGTGGGTTGTGTGTGGGTGCTGGCATGTGTGTGGCAAAAAACAATTTGGGAGGTCCCTTAACAGCTGGATCCGGGTACAATTAACTGCTCTCCCAAGGCCTTGCTTCAGGAAGCATTTCAAAGGGAGAGATACAGAATCATTGATAAATATGAAATAAAAACTTGGCAGCGGACATTCCATCAGTCCTGTAAGAAAGAAAATAAACATGTACTTAGTTTTCACTATGCTACATTTTCCAATTTCCAATGTAATGAAACAGCAGGGAGCAGGTCTCGAACCCTCGACCTTCTAGCCCGAGGTCCGGCGCGCTATCGACTGTGCCGCAAAAGCATGCTCGAGCGGCAGAGTCGATTTCCGCGCTTATAAACCCAGGGTCGTTACACTACTCCCTCCTTTCAAAGAGCGCGTCCTCGCGCTAGCTTGCGACTCTACGTCTTACAGGAACGCGCTCACCGGCCAAGCACACGCACTGTCGTGGATGCAAGGTCCGATCACTTCCGACACCAATGTAATGAAACTCTTAATATTAGGACTTAGGACTAATTAGGACTAATTAGGACTTAATCAGTCCTAAAAATGTGTAATCTTTAATCGAATTTACTGCATCTTAGGCAGGAATTCTTAAACACACAGATCACTCTCAAACCACATTTTGCTTTTCCCATTATTGCAAGGTTTAAAACAAAACAAATATGATAACTTTCTCCATATTGGAAGGCATTGTTTTCATTTTAGTATACCTTCAAAAAGTTACTCTATATTTTTATTATCAATCTCTGTTGGATATTCACTTTCTGCTTCAATATTTATTAAATGTTATTTAAGATTCTATTATTTTATATAATAAAATATATAATATATTTTATTATTTTAAGATTCATATGTAATGCTTTGGAGGGATCTATATGTATTTACTGGGTTGGCACTGTCCTAGTACCCAGTAGATATCACTCTCCATCACATTTGTGTAATGGGTCACAAACTCCTCCTCTAGACTAGTGTTCTATTCATACAGGGGTTTAAATATTTACACTAGTTCTATTTGACAACATATTCGGAAATAGTTCTCTCTTCTTTCATATCTTCATACATAATAACGTTATACATTAAACTCCACTGATGAGACACGTTGTCCTCATATAATCTAAAGTCATGTTATCCTCAGAGACATGTTAACCTCATTACCAATGAGACGTTATCCTCGACATTAACGAGACATGTTATCCTCTTTACTAATGAGACATGTTATCTTCTGAGACATGTTACATATCTGATTTCTGAGACATGTTATCCTCTACCTGTAGATCCAAAGGTGGTGTTGGATAGACCCCTAGATAACGTTACTAATCAGCCCACGCAGAACTGGAAAGCTCAGCTCAAAGAACTGGAAAGCTCAGCTCACACAGAACTTGTTGTAGCATTCATTCACCTCTTTCATACGTAAGCTAGTCTCCTGACAGCTCTCATTCACTCAATACTTAATAGCTCAATTGCAATCCTCTTATTATCCACATTTCAATCTCCTTATCCAAATTCCAATCGTAACAGTAATAATTTCAATCTATTTGTTATTCAAATTTCAATCAGCCAAATTGCAATCAACTTAATATGTTATATCTCACAACTTTCACATCCACATTCACTTAGTACTACTCCCAAACATACTCGGCAATCTCCTCATTACCCAAGTGTGTCGTCAATAATTCTCTATGTCGTTACTTGCTATGCACATAAATAACACCCCGTACTCAAAAATAGCTTGTGTTATTTTTTTGTGGCTGCAGACCACATTGACATTTCTTATAAATGCCTACAGACAGCTGTCGGCGTGCATTCCATGGTACCGTTACGCACTCGCTCTAGTCTTCTCATAGGACTAGTGAATGGCATTCTCTCTATATGACTATGGGTATGTTTTTTTGCGTTACTCACTTTGATTTTCTTTTTTATAATTTTTTTACATTTTTTTTTACAGATTGATTTAAGATTACTTACTGAAATCAGTTGCCATCCCTCAACTGTTCGTGGATGATTTGTCTTCTCCTGGGCAACTCACAATAAGGGTCTGGTCTGGGCAGGTCCTCGTACTCTTTTGGTCAGACAGGAATTTCCCTCACGCGTCATAAAATGCGCCACCGGTTTTCTTCGCAGACCCCCACTGTAAAGCTCCGCAGGCAGAACCAATCATGTTGTTCGTTGACGCCAAATTGTTGTGGAAATTCTTACACAAGAACATTCAAAGTCAATCTTAAATGAATCATTGTTTATTTGTCAGCGTGCTGGAGATGTTCCAACCAACTCAATGCATCATAGTACACATGTCAATCAGGAGCTCTCCCTGGGCAGACCCAGCAGTTGTCTATATATGGCTATACATAGACAAGTTATATTTGCATGATTTAGCATAATTTATTAATCGTTGCTGTTTTGTTTTATTCATGTGACCAACCAATACTGTTTCATAACATGTGACAGACCAACACCTCACAAGGCTTCTCCTCTTTAAGCTGAGTACTTGACACAGAGATATTGTTTGTTTGTTCTCAAAACAAGGTCTGGGTGTACTGCCAAATTGCAGCTACTGATAAGAGAAGGATTTGTTTAGTCAACCACTTGCATGAGCGCAGAAATAGGTTTATAGAACAGCACAAACATCAGAATCCCCATTACATGCTCTATACTTGGCATGTAGGTTTCTCACTTATGGGTAGCACAAATTGCGATATGGCGGAGGGGAATGGGCAGGGTATATTTGGTATTTGGTATTAATTAGGATCCCCATTAGCCACTGCAAAAGGA
Organism: Salvelinus alpinus; assembly: GCF_045679555.1. NCBI lineage: Eukaryota > Metazoa > Chordata > Actinopteri > Salmoniformes > Salmonidae > Salvelinus > Salvelinus alpinus. The sequence continues at coordinate 69,986,960 of NC_092088.1, read as the reverse complement.
TCAGCTACTCTTCCTGGGGTCCACATGAAACATGACATAATACAGAACAGTATTAGTCAAGGACTGAAATAAATATATTTAAAACGTCACACGTAGTCTACATATCAGTACGTATACACAATATCTAGGTCTAGTATATAGTACAATGCAAATTACAATACAATATATATAAAATGGTTGTGTCTCTTCACAGTCCCCTTTGTGCAGTAAGGTGTTCTTGTATCTGTTTTTTCTAGCTTGAGTTACCTGGGGTGGCAAAGAGTTCCATGTAGTCATGGCTCTATTTAGTATTGTGCATTTCCCAGCCTCTGTTCTGGACCTGGGGATTGTGAAGAGACCTCTGGTTGCATGTCTTGTGTTGTACCGATGAGTGTCTGAACTGTGTGCCAACTGCTTGAACAGACAGTTTGGTACCTTTAATACATTAATACCTCGCACCAATAGTAATGCAGTCAATCTCTCCTCAACTTTGAGCCAGGAGAGACTGACATGCAGGTATATGCAAATTAAATACTGTTGTATTTACTATAGTTTTAAAAAGTGTATTGTTTTTGCGGACTGTAGTGTTTATACTACAACATTCTATAGTAAGTACTACACATAATCGAGGGATACTAGTGTGTAGTATATTATTCTACAGTATTCTACAGAATTCTATATTACTATACGTACCATAGTATTCTATAGTAAACTGTAGTATTTTTTTATGTGGATACAGTCACGTTTGACATTTTAGTCATTTAGCAGATGCTCTTATCCAGAGAGGAGTACAGTTAGTGCATTCCTCTTAAGATACTTTTTGAAGAGGTAGGGTTTCAGATGTTAACTTAAGTGTTCTTTAAGAGGGGCGAGGCCAGACTGGCCCATTGATTTAATCCGCACCTGGGATTTTCAATGCTCAATGTAACTCATTCATCATGACAGATCATTTAGTCTGCTTTAAAATGACATCGCTACGAAGCAAGTCAGCCCACGCTAAGTCAATAAAAAATTCCCAAATGTACTATAGCCCCTCTCCCTCTTTGAATGTGTCCCAATTGGCACCCTATTCCCTATAGAGTACACTACTGTTAACAAGAACCCTATGCGAATAGGGCTGCCTTCTGGGACACATCCTCCGTCATTCAATTTCATTTGGTCAGAGCGAAGGCTCATAGCATGATTTTATCAGGCAGGATGAGAGATACACAAAGACATTGTGAATGATTAAACGAACACCACAAAAGGCCCAGGACAGGGTAGGCAGGGCTGCTGCTGTGTGTGCCAAATATCAGCAGATAAATAAAGAGAGGATTAACTTCTCCTGGGTGAGGGCGAACTGGATGGATAGAGGGATGAGGAGAGAGTGGGGTTATTCAGTGGTCAGTGTGGTTGATGGGGGGCCACTAACTGGAGGGATATAGGGGACTGGGGCAGGACTGGGCTGGGCTGGTCAAAGAGGGGAAGAGAGAAAATAACAGCTGTGGAGGGAGGATGAAAAGGATGGAATAGATTCAGAAAGAAGTAAAGTGAGTCCTGGCTTATGGTGGCAGAAGTCTGGCAAACACCTCTCTGCTCTCAGTTATTGTGTCCAGCAGCGAGACACATTCTAGATATAAGGCTTTGGTTTGAAGCTTGACCTCCAAACCACGAGAGAAAGGGGAGGATAAAAAGGACATGAAATTGATTAAATCTTAGATAAAAGGGTTCTATGGCTTGCTTCATATATGGCACTCCTAAAAGATGCTATCAATAACCACAATGAACCTTTTTTTCTAAGAGTATAGGGAAATGTGTACTATAACATATGGGGCATATAAGATACATCTGGTGGGAGAGGTGATTAATAGGGTGCATGAGCAATGCATTCATACTAACACCTAACATGCTCTGGTGTATTTGTATTTATTAGTTCCTGCCAAGGCAGCAGTTACTCTTCCGGGGGTCCAGCAACATAAGACAGTTACATACATGTTAAAATATTACGTAACATTACATTTTATAACACCTTACCCAACACATTCAGTGTGTTCCCTCAGGCCACCACTCCACCACCAAATATTTACAATACAACATCCATGTGCATGTGTGTGTAGATTGTGTCTTATCAGGTGCATGTGTGTCTGTGCCTGTGTGTGTCTCTCTACAGTCCCCGCTGTTCCATAAGAGGTATTTTTATCTGTGATGTATATCCAAATCTACTGCTTGCATCAGTTACCTGATGTAGAATGGAGTTCCATGTAGCCATAGCTCTATGTAGTACTGTGTGCCTCCCGTAGTCTGTTCTTGACTTAGGGATTGTGAAGAGATCTTTGGTGGCATGTCTTGTGGGGTATGCATGGGTGTCCGAGCTGTGTGCCAGTAGTTTAAACAGAGACCTCGGTGCATTCAGCATATAAACACTTCTTACAAAAACAAGTAGTGATGAAGTCAATCTCTCCTCAACTTTGAGCTATGAGAGATTTACATGCATATTTTTTATGTTAGCTATTTGTGTACATTTAAGGGCCAGCCGTGCTGCCCTGTTCTGAACCAATTGTAACATTCAGAGGTTCCTCTTTGTGGCTCCAGACCACACGACAGTAGTCCAGGTGTGACAACACTAGAGCCTGTAGGACATGTCTTGTCGATCGTTTTGTTAAAAAGGCAGAGGAGTGCTTTATTATGGACAGACTTCTCCCCATCTTAGCTACTGTTGTATCAACATGTTTTGACCATGACAGTTTACAATCCAGGGTTACTCAAAGCAGTTTAGTCACTTCAGTTTGCTCAATTTTCACATTATTTATTAAAATATTTAGTTGAGGTTTATGGTTTAGTGAATGATTTGTCACAAATACAATGATTTTAGTTTTTGAAATATTTAGGACCAACTTATTCCTTGCCACCCATTCTGAAACTAACTGCAGTTCTTTGTTAAGTGTTGCAGTGATTTCAGTCGCTGTAGTAGCTTACGTGTATAGTATTGAGTCATCCACATACATAGCCACACTTCTTTTCTCAAGGCCAGTGGCATGCCATTAATAAAGATTGAAAAAGTAAGGGGCCTGGACAGCTAACCTGGGGAATTCCTGATTGTACCTAGATTATGTTGGGGAGGCTTCCATTAAATAACACCATCTGTGTTGTGTTAGACAACTAACTCTTTATCCACAATATAGCAGGGGTGTAAAGCCATAACATATACATTTGTCCATCAGCAGACAGACTGTGATCGATAATTTGTTGTCAATTTGTTTACAGTAAAATAGTAATTGGTAATTTAGCAGACACTCTTATCCAGAGTGACTTACAATCAGTGCATTCAACTAAGGTAGTTAAAAAACAAAATATCACAGTTATAGCAAGTACAAGGTTTCTGTAACCGTTACAGTTGTTGCTATTCGGGCCAGCTACTTGCAAATGTAGTTTTGTATTTGGAATATAAAGTACATGTATTTTAATTAATGGTTATGAACAGTCAAAATCATGTTTCTCACAAAATGTGATGATATTTTAAAGAAACAAGATCAAAGTATGATGACCAAAGTATGAAAAATGACTGTTGCTTCTAAGTTGCTGGTCCCTCCCCCATGTCCAACACCTGGATTCATTATTAAGGGTACAAGGTGAAATCACGTTAACTCTCATGTTAATACACCAATGGTAACCTGATATGCTCTTACCTAATTTATATAGGTATCGCCTTGTAACCAACATGGTTTATATAGCTATATAGCTACTCTACTGGTGTCACAATTTGACTGTAGGGTGTCAGCAAATATAATGAAAAGTTTGCCCTATTCATCTATGGCAAAGGTACTTACAGTGGGGAGAACAAGTATTTGATACACTGCCAATTTTGCAGGTTTTCCTACTTACAAAGCATGTAGAGGTCTGTAATTTTTATCATAGGTACACTTCAACAGTGAGAGATGAAATCTAAAACAAAAATCCAGAAAATCACATTGTATGATTTTTAAGTAATTAATTTGCATTTTATTGCATGACATAAGTATTTGATACATCAGAAAAGCAGAACTTAATGTTTGGTACAGAAACCTTTGTTTGCAATTACAGAGATCATACGTTTCCTGTAGTTCTTGACCAGGTTTGCACACATTGCAGCAGGGATTTTGGCCCACTCCTCCATACAGACCTTCTCCAGATCCTTCCGGTTTCTGGGCTGTCGCTGGGCAATACGGACTTTCAGCTCCCTCCAAAGATTTTCTATTGGGTTCAGGTCTGGAGACTGGCTAGGCCACTTGGGGACCTTGAGATGCTTCTTACGGAGCCACTCCTTAGTTGCCCTGGCTGTGTGTTTCGGGTCGTTGTCATGCTGGAAGACCCAGCCACGACCCATATTCAATGCTCTTACTGAGGGAAGGACGTTGTTGGCCAAGATCTCGCGATACATGGCCACATCCATCCTCCCCTGAACACGGTGCAGTCGTCCTGTCCCCTTTGCAGAAAAGCATCCCAAAAGAATGATGTTTCCACCTCCATGCTTCACGGTTGGGATGGTGTTCTTGGGGTTGTACTCATCCTTCTTCTTCCTCCAAACACGGCGAGTGGAGTTTAGACCAAAAAGCTCTATTTTTGTCTCATCAGACCACATGACCTTCTCCCATTCCTCCTCTGGATCATCCAGATGGTCATTGGCAAACTTCAGACGGGCCTGGACATGCGCTGGCTTGAGCAGGGGGACCTTGCGTGCGCTGTAGGATTTTAATCCATGACAGCGTAGTGTGTTACTAATGGTTTTCTTTGAGACTGTGTTCCCAGCTCTCTTCAGGTCATTGACCAGGTCCTGCCGTGTAGCTGGGCTGATCCCTCACCTTCCTCATGATCATTGATGCCCCACGAGGTGAGATCTTGCATGGAGCCCCAGACCGAGGGTGATTGACCTTCATCTTGAACTTCTTCCATTTTCTAATAATTGCGCCAACAGTTGTTGCCTTCTCACCAAGCTGCTTGCCTATTGTCCTGTAGCCCATCCCAGCCTTGTGCAGGTCTACAATTTTATCCCCGATGTCTTTACACAGCTCTCTGGTCTTGGCCATTGTGGAGAGGTTGGAGTCTGTTTGATTGAGTGTGTGGACAGGTGTCTTTTATACAGGTAACGAGTTCAAACAGGTGCAGTTAATACAGGTAATGAGTGGAGAACAGGAGGGCTTCTTAAAGAAAAACTAACAGGTCTGTGAGAGCCGGAATTCTTACTGGTTGGTAGGTGATCAAATACTTATGTCATGCAATAAAATGCAAATTAATTACTTAAAAATCATACAATGTGATTTTCTGGATTTTTGTTTTAGATTCCGTCTCTCACAGTTGAAGTGTACCTATGATAAAAATTACAGACCTCTACATCCTTTGTAATTAGGAAAACCTGCAAAATCGGCAGTGTATCAAATACTTCTTCTCCCCACTGTATATGTTTCCTCTTTCATCTGTGTCTGGTGTTAGCTAGTTACTGGCTAGCTAGGTCTTCAGCCAGCATGGAACAAAAGAGGGTGAAGGATCTCCACATCTGGCTTCTTCACTTGCGGAACCATCTGAGACCAGCCACCCAGACAGCTGATGAAACTGTGGGTTTGCACAACCGAAGAATTTCTGTACAAACTGTCAAAAACTGTCTCGGGGAAGCTCATCTGGGTGCTCGTCATCGTTCACCAGGGTCTTGACCTGACTGCAGTTTGGTGTCATAACTGACGTCAGTGGGCAAATGCGCACCTTCTATGGCCACAGGCATGCTGGAGAAGTGTGCTCTTCACAGATTAATCCCATGTACCGGGCAAATGGCAGACAATGTGTATGGAGTCGTGTGGGTTTGATGATGGCAATGTTGTGAACAGAGTGCCCCATGGTGGCAGAGAGGCTTTGGTATTGACAGGCATAAACTACGGACAACCAACCCAATTGCATTTTATCAATGGTACTTTGAATGCACAGAGATACTGTGACGAGATCCTGAGGCCCATTGTTGTGCCAGTCATCAGCCGCCATCAACTCATGTTACAGCATGATAATGCACAGCCCCATGTCGCAAGAATCTGTACACAATTACTGGAAGCTGAAAATGTCCCAGTTCTTTCATGGTCTGCATACTCACCAGACATGTCACCCATTGAGCATGTCTGGGAAACTCGTGATCGACGTGTATGACAACGTGTTTCAAATCCCGCTAATATCCAGCAACTTCACATAGCCAGTGAAGAGGAGTGGGACAACATTCCACAGGCCACACTCAACAGCCTGATCAACTCTATGCGAAGGAGATGTGTAGCGCTGCATGAGGCAAATGGTGGTCACACCAGATACTGACTGGTTTTCTGATCCACGCCCTTGTAAAGGTACCTGTGAACAAACAGATGCATATCTGTATTCCCAGGCATGTGAAATCCATAGATTAGGGCCTAATTTATTTATTTTAATTGACTGATGTCCTTATATGAACTGTAACTCAGTAAAGTCTTTTAAATTGTTGCGTGTTGTATTTATATTTTTGTTCAGTGTATCATAAAAATAAAAAAAATGACGCAATTTCAATGTTGTTTGAGTTGCTTTGAGTATCACCAAGTTTTCTTGATATGATTTTACTGCAACACTGCATCCACGTTGCTTGACATAGGCATTTCAAAGACCTGTCAGTCAAGGCGAGCTGATGAATATAAGCTCCACACCTACTCAGCCTTTCTTTTCAAACTACCTGGTAGTTAGCCGTGACAGAAAAAGTTTGAAAACACCTTTCAGAATGATGGTTCAGGACCTTTAAGGTCTTTTTCTTTTTTAACTGTTTGTACGTGTTACAATTTCTAATCAAATTTAGTTCAGCTTAAATAATAAACAATTCAAACAATAAATAATCAATTAAACTTATGTTAATAAAAAACAACTATTGACAAAAAATGTAAATGATTTTGTTCAAATAACATGTAACAATCATCAGTCTGTCAATTTGTTAGTCAGTCATGGTTGGTCTGCTGGAGTGGTTGACGGTGTGTGTGCTGGATGAAGTTGGCTGTTGTGGTTGGTTGGTGCTGTGTTGGTTCTGGTGTTGAGGCTGCTACCAGGAAAACCTGGGTTGGTGTTGGGGCCGGGTTGGAGATCGTGCTGGTACCAGGGCTGGAAAACCAGCGGTTGGTGCTGGGTCTGGTGCTGGAGGCGTGGTTGGTGGCGTGGGGCGTGGAAGAGTAGCGATGCGGGGGTGAGGCTGAACGCTGAAGACCGGGTCTGGGATTTGTCATGGTCTTGTACAGGTTGCTGTGCTTGAGTCCCCCAAACAAAGGTGAACATCATGCAATCAATTTTCTTGTTGGTCACTGTCTGGGGGAAACACCCTGCCTAGGTACAGGAGAATGGGGAGAACGATTGCCTTCAGGATCAGGATCTTACCCGTCATTGTGAGGGACCAAGCGCTCCATTTGCAGATCTTCTGTTGGATGTGGCGGATGGTCTCCTCCCAACTGACGGAGCTACCTCCATCCCTCTGGAAAGTGACCCCAAGCAGCTTGATGGCCTCTGTTTTGACAGGGAAAGAGGGGGTGAGAGTCTCATGCCAGTCTTGTGACAGGTATAGTTGTCAACAGGGTCTTACCCCTGTTGACAAGGGCGCCAGTGGCTGCACAGTAGTCGTTCACCACTTTTGTTCCAGTGGCGATGGAGCGACTATCTGTGCCAACAATGGTGATGTCATCCATGTACGCCGGCACTTTAAACCTCTCCCCCTGGGCCCCTGGTATCTGGTAGCCAGCGATTCCTGGTGTTGACATGATCTTCGAGAGGAAAGGCTCTAGGTAGATGACGTACAGCAGGGGCTAAGGGGCAGCTTTGACGTATGCCGGATCTGATGGGGAATGGGTCTGTGAGGGTGTTGTTTACCAGAACTGTAATGTTCTGGTAGCATAGTTCCGTCCACTGGATGAGGTATTGGGGGAAGTTCATATTGGTTAGCACTCTCTGCAGGAAGCCATGGCTAACCCTGTCAAAAGCTTTCTCCTTGTCTAGGCTGAGAAGGCTCAAAGGGAACCTCCTCTCCTGGGAGTGCAGGATGAGATCTCTCACCAGGAGCAGATTATCACTGATGGACCTAACTGGGATGCTGCAGGTCTGGTCTGGGGCTATTACTGAAAGGAGGTGTGTCTAGAATAATTTTGGACGTGATTTTGTAGTTGACTGAGAGGAGGTTAATGGGGCACCAGTTCCGAAGATCCTTAAGGTCCCCTTTCTTTTTTTCATATTTTTATTTATTTTTACCTTTATTTAACTAGGCACGTCAGTTCAGAACAAATGTTTATTTTCAATGATGGCCTAGGAACAGTGGGTTAACTGCCTTGTTCAGGGACAGAATGACAGATGTTTACCTTGTCAGCTCGGGGATTTGATTTTGCAACCTTTCGGTTACTAGTACAACGCTCTAACCACTAGGCTACCTGCAGACCCAAATTCTTGGGGATAAGAGTATTCTGTCGCATGGACCCACCACATCATCATTGAAGAGGTCCCAGAAGGTCTGATAGAACTCTCCTGGGATCCCTTTCTTTCCTGGTGATTTGTGTTTGTTCAGGGAAATCACGGGCGGGTGAGCTACTCAGTGCTTAGGTCAGGGTTCTCGCTCTCGCCACCCTTGGTGACTGTCTAGCCCATCTAGGAAGGTGGCCATGAGAGCTTTGTCGGCAGGCTTGATGTCATACAGACTACCGTAGAACTCATGGGCCACCCCCAGGATGTCCTCACTGTTGGTCACAGAATCCCATTGGTTGTTGTATAGGTACAGGATGAGTTTTTGCTTTGACCGTGCCCTGCAAAAGAAGAAGTGAGTGCATTTCTCCTCCACCTCCAGGTCCTGGAGTTTTGACTTGTGCTGGATCTTCTTCTGTTCTTCCCAATAGAGGGTGGTAAGGTGTTCTTTGGTTTCGGCCAGCTCTCTGGCCATATCCCACCCCTAGCTGGAGGATACTAAGACGTTGGAGAGCCTTGATGTGGTGTTCAAAAATGACCCTCTTTTACCTAGCTTTTCTCTGCCCTATTCCCCCGAAATAGCCCTTGGTCCTGGCCTTAACCATTTCCCACCACTCTATCAAGGAGTCCAAAAGCTCTTTCAAAGTTATCCACTCCAGGTAGCGTCTGGCAAAGGAGAGCTTGACTGCTGAGTCCTAACGGACAGATGTATTCAGACCCCCTACATACTCTCACTAGGCCTTCCCAATCTACAGACACGGTCAGCTTCCTGTGGTCTGAGAAGTCCCCTTCCTGGCTTGTCATGGAGCACATTTTCAGACCTGGCAAGAGCAAGAACATGTCAATCCTGGAGTAGGATGCACCGGAGGAACTCACCCACGTTGGTGTTGGAGGGGAGGTGCCAATGGCATCTGTTAGGGAGAAGTCGACGATGATTGATTGTAGTTCCTGTGTGCTATGGTCTCTCCTGGGCCTGCTGCGGTCTTCATCTCGGAAGGCACAGTTGAAATCTCCTCCGATGAGTACCTTTAAGACTAGCTGCCACTCCAGTCTGTTCCTTATATTTTTTTAATTAATGGGGCATTATAACCACATAAGAGTTAAATTGGTACAGCATTCTCACTCACAGGTGCAACAAATATACAATATCTGTCTCTTACAATATGTTAATGAGCCAAGTTGAATGGGTAAACTTAGGTAATTAGTCAATTATCAAGGTCAAATGTAATTAACGTAACATTACTTCTAGGAAATTTCAGAATCCTTTCCATCCATGGTGGTAGGTCCAATTTGTACATTTGATGAAAAAATACAAGTCTATCTTATCCACTTAAGGTTGAGCATAACAGGCCATGTCCAGAGAAGATAGATGGCATGGGCGAATTGGCCACCTGGTAATTCTGCCAAATGCCAGATGGGCCGGACCATCTTTTTGTTGTGTGTGCTGCTAAAAAATTATAATTAAAAGGGACATGCCCGGCTTGTGTCGTAAGAATATATTTGAGCATTTGAATTGTTAGTGGGAAACGGCCGGCCCCCTTTACCAAGATTTGCCAACCCGGTTTTCTGATAGGCCTGCCTGTGTGTGTAAGTAGCGTTGGGGGCGGGTGCGCACGATGACTGTGGGCTGGTGTGGATAAAATGCCAGAGCAGAATTTTAGAATCTTTGTTCCAATCCCGGTGTTTATGACAATTTATTGTTTTATCAATGTTTACTCGCTTCTGAGCCTCAGTCTCTTCAGCCAGCGAGGGGGTCTTAGTTTATAAGCTGTAGTAACAAGTGCTCTGGTGTCGGATTACATTACATAGCCACCGCCACCGCCACTGGAGACTGTAAATTCCTGCCTATTTCCCGTCTATTTCATTCGCTGAAAGACCTGGCACTTCTTGGCAGAAAGATATGAAGCACAACACTGGAAATCTATCCGCATCCACAAAAACTAGTCCTGGCATCATTGTTTGACAAACGCAGAAGGTTTTTTATTGAATTCAATAGAAGAAAACAGAGAGGGGGGGAGAAAGAGAGAATTACATTTACTTATTGTAGCCATTGGCTGTATTATACAGGCAAAACATTAAGGAACTGGCAGTCTCTCTCTCCTTCTTTCTCTCTGTTTTCTTCTATTGAATTACATGTAGTCTAATGTTTAATAAAATATTTAATAAATTAAAAGTGGGCTGGGGGAACACATGACAGGCACTAATATTGAAATATGTAGTTAGGGTGTTATAATGTATTATAAAAGACAATGGTCATCTAAAGTATAAGGCATTCATTCAGGGATTTTCTTCTTTGTCTAATTTATGTGTTTATTCATTCACAACTTGGATGGGTAACACTTTATTTTAAAGGTCCGTAATAAACTATTTATAAGGGATTCATAAATTGTGTGTTCACCATTTAATAATCATGACTACCACATTAATATACCATTTACTAATTATTAGTAAAGTATTTTTGCAGTCCCTAATCTAAAGTGAGTGCTATTTATACTTTATAAATACTTTATAAATGTCTGAGGGACCAGTGTAATTTGTCACAAAAAGATAGGCATGCCATTGGTAGACATTCCTGCAGTACCTGTTAAAAAGAACAAGCACACAACACAGGATGTTTATTAAGGTAATTTATATATACTATATATATATATATACACACATGTGTGGAAAAACTAGCTTACTAACATGTACAAATGTGGTAGTAATGGTTAATAAATGGTGAGAAAAAGTTTTGCAACTGCTAAATAAATGTCACATAAATGGTTTATTATGATGGACCCTTAAAATAAAGTTGTACATTAAGATGTTGCTGGGCCCAGCACAGGCAGTGTGGTCCCAGTGCTGTGGGAAAGTATGTTAGGCTTAGCAGAGACAGCTCAGAGGTGAGTGCCGTGGAGGTAGGAAGACAACAGAGAGACACAGATGTCCTGCCAGTTCCTTAAACATGTGCTGGTCAAAAAGAGCTTGTTAAAAAAAGGGGGGGTACTATGTTTCACCGGTCACTGGTACAGTAAAAGATGAGAAACGCTGTACAATATTTTACTGCCTATGTTATGTGTCAGTAGCATTACTGCCTGTATGGTGTGGCTAAAATGCCAAGGCAGAATTTTATAATCTTTGTCCCAATCCACCCCTGATTGATGGTGACAGGCTGGACTTTTGTAGGAGCTAATGGTGCTCTTTCTCTGTTTGCCTCTATCACCTGAACTAATGCCCCTGCTGTCACTGTCGCTACTGTCTCAGTTAGTCTCTGATTCAGTCACAGCAGACCGCCTCTGCCGTGAGGACTACACACTAAGAAAATAGGGTTCCTCAAAGGTTCTTTGGGAAGGGTGATGGTTCTATATTGAATCATAATGGCTCAAAATGGTTCTTTGCAATTCAGAAAAGTGTCCTTTCCTCTTTTTGTGGTGGTTCATTACAATATTTTGTTGCCGTGGTTTACACACAGCTCTTTTTGTGCAACCGTGAGTGAGAGTGTCATTCCAGTTAATCTAATGCTAAGTGAATAATACATACATTGAAATATACCTAAATCATACTTTTTTAGTATATTGTAATATATTTAAGTAGGTCTGTGATAAATACAGCTATGTTTAAAATGATCTAAATTGGTGTAATGCATTTAAAGTGAAAACATGTTTAATTTTAATAGAAGGTAAGTATACTAAATACATTTTCAATTATCTAAATTGGGACAATTTTTCTACCTAAGTATTTTCTTAGTGTTTTGGATAAAGAGCAAAACAAATATACTTTAAATACACCTTAAGTACATTTATGTATGTATATTCCTCAAATTTGAAGTATACTAAAATGGTATATGAATTAGAATTCCTGTATTTTCTTTAGAAATAAAGTGCATTTATAATGTATTTCGATTCTACTTTTACAAATAGACTTCTACTCATTAACCACATTTGATATTGTAATCATGTGAAAGTTACCTTGATTGACCAAGGCTTCTTGGTTAACATACTATTTATAAAGCAGGTGTGGCTGGAACAGCAATTTACAAGTGATGTGTTTGTTAACTGTGCACCATTGGCATTTCACACTTCAGTTGTTCTCATTACTGTGACAAATTAACATTTAAAAAAAAAATGTAATACGTAATGTGTAATTATAATTACAACATTATTCAGTTCGAACATGAACATCAAAATGTATGAATAAGCTAAACGTGAGGAACAATATATTAAATATAAAAACTTCAGCTGCAGAAAAGGATGCTGGATAATGTGCACATTTTTGGAACATGATTTTTTGAAAGTATACTTTAAATACATTTTGTGGACATTTAAGTTAAATATATAGGTCTGGGACCTGTTGGATCAGAGGGTGAGGGCTAGGGCCATTCCCCCCAGATATATCTGGGAACTTGCAGGTGCCTTGGTGGAAGAGTGGGGTAACATCTCACAGCAAGAACGGGCAAATCTGATGCAGTCCATGAGGAGGAGATGCACTGCAGTACTTACTTAATGCAGCTGGTGGCCACACCAGATACTGACTGTTACTTTTGATTTTGACCCCCCCCCCCCTTTGTTCAGGGACACATTATTCAATTTATGTTAGTCACATGTCTGTGGAACCTGTTCGGTTTTTGTCTCAGTTGTTGAATCTTGTTATGTTCATACAAATATTTACACATGTTAAGTTTGCTGAAAATAAATGCGAGTTTATTAATTTGGGGACAGGTCGAAAAGCATTAAACATTTATGGCAATTTAGCTAGCTAGCTTGCAGTTGCTAGCTAATTTGTACTATTTAGCTAGCTTGCTGTTGCTAGCTAATTTGTCCTGGGATATAAACGTTGAGTTGTTATTTTACCTGAAATGCACAAGGTCCTCTACTCCCACAATTAATCCACACAAAACGATCAACCAAATCATTTCTAGTCATCTCTCCTCCTTCCAGGCTTTTTCTTCTTTGGACTTTATATGGCAATTGGCGTTACCACGACGACCGACCAAACTCAGTTAATCTTCCAATCCCCCACGTGGGTATAACGAATGAGGAGATGATACGTGGGTATCTGTTTCTATAAACCAATGAGGAGATGGGAGAGGCAGGACTTGCACTGCTTTTGGCGTCACAAATAGAACTGACTTCTATTTTAGCGCCTGGAACTTGCACTGCGTTCGGCGTCACAAATAGAACTGACGTTGGTGCGCACGAGCAGTGTGGGTGCAGTATTTTGAGTAGATTGTTGACAAACAAATTACAATTAAATCAATTTTAACCCCACTTTGTATACCAAGGGGTATGAATACTTTTGCAACTCCAAGTGTATTTTGAATTAAAATACTAAAAACACAATTAAAACATTTGAATTTGAAGTATAGGTTTAATGGGTGTGTTTAAGTGTAATGATAGTGAACATATAGTATACTTTAAGACTGAAAACCAATTAATTTAAAGTACACTTTTAATACGTGTATTGAAGGTTGATGATAGCATATTTATAGTATACCTAAGATCAACTAGAAAAGTTTATCTTGTATATTATTTTCATTTTCTGTATATTTAAGTATACTTTAGTATACTTGTAATATATTAAAATGTTAACAAAACATGCTTGGGATCTCTTGTGTTATGCCATTAGTAGTTATATATGACTATGACCAGTTACAGTGTCTTGTGATAGACTCATGTATGGCCTGTTGGCAATTGAGAATAGATTAGTGATGGTTTATTCGGCTCTTTTTACTGATTCCGATTTTTTTTTTGTTGCTCAGTTAAATGGTTCGACTCATTTTGTTCATTTGAGTCAGTAATCCCCAGAGCACGCAGAACCCCCCATACCAATGAACGATGAACTGAAAACTCGAAAGTGTCATGATTCTACAAGCCTCTCATTCACATCTTTCACCATAGGGAGCTTATTGGAACTGTCATTTGTGACTGAGACTTTTAAAAGTGTGCTTTATATTATTTCTTATATTATTTCTTGGTACATTTGCAACAAGGTCTAGTTGTGGCTGCAACCGGACTAGATTGTGAACGACTTTTTGCCGAATGCATTTGTTGTCTGCCTTGAGAGTGATATGCACAGGGGCACAACTTTGTTTTTTTTACTATTATTTTTGTATAATTTTTTTATCTAGTCGGATAAACACTCCAAACAGCCTACCTGACCACACGGAGGTGTCTGCATGGTCCTAAAGCACACCGTTGCCTCGATTTGTATCACATTTCAATGATAAAACTGGGGGAGACAAAAACAATTATTGAATATGGGGGGGACACAAAGTTGCACCCCTGGATATGCAAACTATTTGTTCTCGAGTTTGAATTTATTCAGCAGAGACTGTGTGTGTTTTGGTTCTACAAAGCCCGGTCCATCATAACATTCAATAATCAATTAAATCAATGAATTGCAATCATTCTTGCACCATGCGATCAGTTATCAGTTCTGAACATGTCTTTTCCTTCTCTATGCGACATGCAACATTATCTATTTTTCCTTGTGCACATGATAGACATGTGGTCAGAGCAAATCTCTGGAGACTCTGATTAACCCTGCTGTAGAATTAATTGCTGCCAGCAGGTCAAACGAACGACTAAAATGAACAAGTCACTCTGAAAAAATTCATCATGACTCTTGAGTCAGTAAAAATAGTTTGTGAATTGCACAACACTAGAACAGATGACAAAATCTGTGCTTCTGAATTACACTGCTCAAAAAAATAAAGGGAACACTTAAACAACACAATGTAACTCCAAGTCAATCACACTTCTGTGAAATCAAACTGTCCAATTAGGAAGCAACACTGATTGACAATAAATTTCACATGCTGTTGTGCAAATGGAATAGACAAAAGGTGGAAATTATAGGCAATTAGCAAGACACCCCCAAAAAAGGAGTGATTCTGCAGGTGGTGACCACAGACCACTTCTCAGTTCCTATGCTTCCTGGCTGATGTTTTGGTCACTTTTGAATGCTGGCGGTGCTCTCACTCTAGTGGTAGCATGAGACGGAGTCTACAACCCACACAAGTGGCTCAGGTAGTGCAGTTCATCCAGGATGGCACATCAATGCGAGCTGTGGCAAAAAGGTTTGCTGTGTCTGTCAGCGTAGTGTCCAGAGCATGGAGGCGCTACCAGGAGACAGGCCAGTACATCAGGAGACGTGGAGGAGGCCGTAGGAGGGCAACAACCCAGCAGCAGGACCGCTACCTCCGCCTTTGTGCAAGGAGGTGCACTGCCAGAGCCCTGCAAAATGACCTCCAGCAGGCCACAAATGTGCATGGTATGGTAACTGGTGGTACCGGACTGGATACACGCACCATAGGGAGAGTGCGTGGAGGAGGAACAGAGTTCTGGAGACGTACTGGAAGCCTGGTGCGTGGTGTAGGCACTGGTGGTACTGGGCTGGGGCGGGAAGGTGGCGCCGGATATACCGGACCGTGAAGGAGTACACGAGCTCGTGAACACCGAGCCTGCCCAACCTTACCAGGTTGAGTGTTCCCCGTAGCCCTTCCAGTGCGGCGAGGTGGAATAGCCCGCACTGGGCTATGCTGGCGAACCGGGGACACCCTACGTAAGGCTGGTGCCATGTACACCGGCCCGAGGAGACGTACTGGAAGCCAGATGTGTTGAGCCGGCTTCATGGCACCTGGCTCGATGTCTACTCTAGCCTGGCCAGTGCGGCGAGGTGGAATAGCCCGCACTGGGCTAAGCACGCGTAATGGGGACACCGTGCGCTCCACCGCATAACACGGTGTCTGACCAGTACGACGCCTTCTCACTCCACGGTAAGCCCGGGAAGTTGGCGCAGGTCTCCTACCTGACTTCGCCACACTCCCCTTTAGCCGCCCCCCCCCCCCCAATAAATTTTTGGGTGAGCCTCTCGAGCTTCCAGCCGCTCTGCCTTGCTAGCACCTCATAATGCCGCCTCTCCGCTTTCGCTGCCTCCAGCTCCGCTTTGGGGCGGCGACACTCCTCTGACTCTGCCCAGGGTCCTTTACCGTCTAGGATTTCCTCCCATGTCCATTCCTCCTGGTACCGCTGCTGCTGTCGCTGCTGCCCGTTTCCACGCTGCTTGGTCCGGGTTAGGTGGGTGGTTCTGTAACGGCAGTCTAGCTCTTCCTCCTCCTCAGACGAGGAGAGGCGAGAAGGATCGGAGGACCAATGTGCAGCGTGGTAAGTTTCCATAATTTAATGACATGAAAACTAGACAAGAATACAAAAAACAACAAACGTACTAACCGTCACAGTCCCGTGTGGCACAAACACTGACACAGGAGACAATCACCCACAAACAAACAGTGTGAACAGCCTACCTAAATATGGTTCTCAATCAGAGGAAACGTAAAACACCTGTCCCTGATTGAGAACCATATCAGGCTAATTGAAAAGAACCCAACATAGAAACACATAACATAGAATGCCCACCCAGCTCACGTCCTGACCATACTAAACAAAGACAAAATAAAGGAAATAAGGTCAGGAACGTGACAGTAGTGATGGGCAGCATTTCTGTTACATGTATTTGAAATGCGCATTTTAATTACTTCTGAGTATTTTGACATTTGAATTAGACCAGGCTGAACTACACTACAATGTATTTTACATTTTGTATTTTTAAAATACCATAATTTGTATATATATATTTTTTTATAGCGGTTCACATTTTGTGGCCCCCCCCTTTCATCCTGCGTTGGTATCACAAGTATGATAGCAATATAGTGTGATAAGAGCATTTGCTAAATTAACTAAATACTGTATACATGTATATGTAATAATGTTGATACATTTACATTACATTTAAGTCATTTAGCAGACGCTCTTATCCAGAGCGACTTACAAATTGGTGCATTCACCTTATGATATCCAGTGGAACAACCACTTTACAATAGTGCATCTAACTCTTTTAAGGGGGAGGGGGGGGTTAGGAGGATTACTTTATCCTATCCTAGGTATTCCTTAAAGAGGTGGGGTTTCAGGTGTCTTGATAAATACTTTGTTGAGGGAAAATGTAATTGATACGATAGTGATGTATAATTCTAA
Source organism: Salvelinus alpinus (assembly GCF_045679555.1). Classification (NCBI taxonomy): domain Eukaryota; kingdom Metazoa; phylum Chordata; class Actinopteri; order Salmoniformes; family Salmonidae; genus Salvelinus; species Salvelinus alpinus. The sequence continues at coordinate 69,969,531 of NC_092088.1, read as the reverse complement.
TGTATTTTGTAGTTGATTATGATATATAATACCATAAAGATCAACGTATCTGTATTTTGTAATTTTTGGCTATCCCTGGGTGTGGTTCCTCCCCCCAACACAGGGAGTTGCAAAGGACTCAGGGGCCTCATTTATAACTGTTGCATAAAATTCACATTAAATATCTGCGTGCGCAATTTCTGAAAAGAATACGTACAATGTAAAGCTTCCTGATGCGTTGAGGCTTTCGAGCCAATTGTGTCGAAAATAAGTTTATTACTCGAGGCTTTGATAAACACAGTGTACGCTAGTGGCACCTGCTGGTCAAAATAATTTAGAACAGCCACATTATTACATACTGAACAAAAATGTAAATGCAACATGCAACAATTTCAACAATTTTACTGAGTTACAGTTCAAATAAAGAAATCAGTGAATTGAAATGAATAAATTAGACCCTAATCTATTGATTTCACATGACTGGGCAGGGGTACAGCTATAGGCCCACCCACTTGGGAGCCAAGCCTACCAACTGGGGAGCCAGGCCCAGCTAATCAGAATTCGTTTTTCCCCACAAAAGGGCTTTATTGCAGACAAAAATACTCCTCAGTTTCATCCGCTATTCTAGAGGCTGGTCTCAGATGATCCCACAGGTGAAGAAGCCGGATGTGGAGGTCCTGGGCTGGCGTGGTTACACGTGGTCTGCGGTTGTGAGGCCGGTTGGACATGCTGCCAAATTCTCTGAAATGCCATTGGAGGTGGCTTATGGTAGAGAAATGAACATTAAATTATCTGACAACAGGTCTGGTGGACATTCCTGTAGTAAGTGTGCCAATTGCACACTCCCTCAAAATTTGAGACATCTGTGGCATTGTGTTATGTGAAAAAATACAGAGTTATCCTTTTTAGATAAAACTTTTTTAAATATATTTACGTCACCAAATAATTTATTAAAACACATTGTTTTGCAATGAAGATCAACAGTATCCTCAGCAGCATACTGGGTAGCACCATAATGTAGCAAGGGGAGAGCTAGCTTCTGTCCTCCTCTGCATACATTGACTTCAATACAAAACCTAGGAGGCTCATGGTTCTCACCCCCTTCCATAGACTTGCACAGTTATTATGACAACTTCCAGAGGACATCCTCAAAGCTCTTACAGCATGAACTGGCATATTGTCCACTCAACCAAAGGATCAGAGAATTAATCAAGTACTGAAAGCTACCTAGCAGGATAGTGCATAAAATGTGGTGGGTATTTGACTCAAAGAGAGAGAAAGACAATAGTTGAACAGTTTTGAACAATTTAATTTATTCCAAAATTAAGGAGAAGCAAGAGAGAGTGAGCGAGAGCTAGCTATATTTGGTTGTATTTTTTTTTTTAAACTTTAAACTGCCAAACTGCTTATGCAGCTAGCTAGTTTAGCCTACTCAAATACCCGGCTCAAACAGAGAGGGATGCTATGTTAGCTGGATGGCTATCCAACACTGGAACTCTTCCAAGTCAAGGTGTGTTTTTAATTTTATTAATTTATTGCCACTGAGGCCCGCCGGTGTAACTGCTAAACTGCTTTCTGACTGTACACCGCACTGCATAATTGTAGTGGGTTAACTAACACGTTAGTTCTACTAGTTTTAGTTGACTGTGTTGTGACAACGATGTAGGCTGTGTGCAGTGGTTAGCGGTCATGATATGAAGGTTTGGCTTGGAAAGTTTTTTTCGCCTGTCACAGACAGCTGATGTGTTGTGCACTGATGTCCACAAGCGAAGGGAAAAGGTAAAAGGAGAAGAGTGCTTAGATAGTTGCGAGAAGGAATTATATATGCAACGAGCAAAGTGATCAACCGTTATCGTTGGTGCGTAGCCGATAGTACCGTAGCCGATAGTAGTGGTGCGTAGCCGATAGTACCACATCCTGTTTTTACGACGTGTGTCGTCACTTCCTCTTGAACTTGCAAACGTGTTGCTGTGCGTTTTGTTGCCACCCTTACTTTGCTAGCTGACAACTTTACGGTTTTTAATTACCGTTTATATTTTTAGTTTTTCCCTCACAACTTTTGTCCCTCATTCAAATTTTTCACTCCGGACGCTTTATCTGGACGTGGTTCGTCAGCACCTTCAACAGCCGAAGCTAAGTAGTAACATTAACATGATGCCTTCTAATTGCAATCGCTGTACTCATAATATACAGGAGAACGATCGACTTATGGCGAGGATAGCTGTGCTGCAAGCCCAGCTTCAGAAGCAATCGTTAGGCAAGGGTAATTTCAGTGTAGGAAAGGATGAAACAGCGTCTGTGCCACCAGTAAGTACAGATAGTAGTATAAATCCCACCGCACAGTCCCCGCAGCCGGACAACTTTCTCATGGCTTCTGGAGGGAAATGCTGTATGAATGCTCAACTAGTGTCGCTCATTCAGCCGACAGAAACTTTCAACCGGTTTTCCCCATTAAGCAGCGAGTCGGAGTCTGAGGCCGAGTCTTCTCTTGTCTCTACTCCTCCCATTACGGGGTCTGAGACGTCGAAGCTTCCCACCATTAGCTCTGACAAATTGAAAACCCTAGTCATTGAAAACCCTAGTCCATTACCCGCAGTATTAGACTTAAAACGAATCACCCAGCAATCATACACTGTTTACCAGGGGGCAGGGCTACCGACTTTAAGGCTAATCTGAAGATGGTGCTGGCTAAAGCTAAAACTGGCGAGTGTAGAGAGTATAGAGATATTGTTATCCACGTCGGCACCAACGATGTTAGGATGAAACAGTCAGAGGTAACCAAGCGCAACATAGCTTCAGCGTGTAAATCAGCTAGAAAATGTGTCGGCATCGAGTAATTGTCTCTGGCCCCCTCCCAGTTAGGGGGAGTGATGAGCTCTACAGCAGAGTCTCACAACTCAATCGCTGGTTGAAAACTGTTTTCTGCCCCTCCCAAAAGATAGAATTTGTAGATAATTGGCCTTCTTTCTGGGACTCACCCACAAACAGGACCAAGCCTGACCTGCTGAGGAGTGATGGACTCCATCCTAGCTGGAGGGGTGATCTCATCTTATCTACCAACATAGACAGGGCTCTAACTCCTCTAGCTCCACAATGAAAAAGGGTGCAGGCCAGGCAGCAGGCTGTTAACCAGCCTGCCAGCTTAGTGGAGTCTGCCACTAGCATAGTCGGTGTAGTCAGCTCAGCTATCCCCATTGAGACTGTGTCTGTGCCTCGACCTAGGTTGGGCAAAACTAAACATGGCGGTGTTCGCCTTAGCAATCTCACTAGGATAAAGACCTCCTCCATTCCTGAAAAAGATCGTGATACCTCACATCTCAAAATAGGGCTACTTAATGTTAGATCCCTCACTTCAAAGGCAGTTATAGTCAATGAACTAATCACTGATCATAATCTTGATGTGATTGGCCTGACTGAAACATGGCTTAAGCTTGATGAATTTACTGTGTTAAATGAGGCCTCACCTCCTGGTTACACTAGTGACCATATCCCCCGTGCATCCCGCAAAGGCGGAGGTGTTGCTAACATTTACGATAGCAAATTTCAATTTACAAAAAAAAAAAGACGTTTTCGCCTTTGAGCTTCTAGTCATGAAATCTATGCAGCCTACTCAATCACTTTTTATAGCTACTGTTTACAGGCCTCCTGGGCCATATACAGCGTTCCTCACTGAGTTCCCTGAATTCCTATCGGACCTTGTAGTCATAGCAGATAATATTCAAATTTTTGGTGATTTTAATATTCACATGGAAAAGTCCACAGACCCACTCCAAAAGACTTTTGGAGCCATCATCGAATCAGTGGGTTTTGTCCAACATGTCTCTGGACCTACTCACTGCCACAGTCATACTCTGGACCTAGTTTTGTCCCATGGAATAAATGTTGTAGATCTTAATGTTTTTCCTCATAATCCTGGACTATCGGACCACCATTTTATTACGTTTGCAATCGCAACAAATAATCTGCTCAGACCCCAACCAAGGAGCATCAAAAGTCGTGCTATAAATTCTCAGACAACACAAAGATTCCTTGATGCCCTTCCAGACTCCTTCTGCCTACCCAAGGACGTCAGAGGACAAAAATCAGTTAACCACCTAACTGAGGAACTCAATTTAACCTTGCGCAATACCCTAGATGCAGTTGCACCCATAAAAACTAAAAACATTTGTCATAAGAAACTAGCTCCCTGGTATACAGAAAATACCCGAGCCCTGAAGCAAGCTTCCAGAAAATTGGAACGGAAATGGCGCCACACCAAACTGGAAGTCTTCCGACTAGCTTGGAAAGAGAGTACCGCGCAGTATCGAAGAGCACTCACTGCTGCTCGATCATCCTACTTTTCCAACTTAATTGAGGAAAATAAGAACAATCCAAAATGTATTTTTGATACTGTCGCAAAGCTAACTAAAAAGCAGCATTCCCCAAGTGAGGATGGATTTCACTTCAGCAGTAATAAATTCATGAACTTCTTTGAGGAAAAGATCATGATCATTAGAAAGCAAATTACGGACTCCTCTTCAAATCTGCGTATTCCTCCAAAGCTCAGCTGTCCTGAGTCTGCACAACTCTGCCAGGACCTAGGATCAAGAGAGACACTTAAGTGTTTTAGTACTATATCTCTTGACACAATGAGGAAAATAATCATGGCCTCTTAAAAACATTATTGTCAATACGGGGGCGCTGTTTTCACTTTGGAAAAAATCGTGCCCAAATGAAACGGCCTCGTACTCTGTTCTAGATCATACAATATGCATATTATTATTACTATTGGATAGAAAACACTCTCAAGTTTCTAAAACTGTTTGAATTACATCTGTGAGTAAAACAGAACTCATTTTGCAGCAAACTTCCATACAGGAAGTGAAAAATCTGAAAACGAGGCTCTGTTTCAGGGCCTGCCTATTCAACTGGCTTTTATTTATCGATATGCATGCACTTCATACGCCTTCCACTAGATGTCAACAGGCAGTGGAAGGTGGAATGGGGTGTCTAGCTTGATCTGAGGCCGAACAAGAGCTTTGGAGTGACAGGTCCGGTATTTTCTTTGTCTTCGACGGCGCGCGAGGGACCTCGACATTGTCTTCTGAAAAGCATTCGGTATACACAGCAAATATCTCCGGCTCTGATTTTATTTGATACATATGATAATAACATCATAAAGTAGGTTTTTTCAACCGAGTTTTATCAGTTTATTCAACGTTTATTGGGACTTTTGGAGTTTTCCGTTCTTTGCGCCAAGAGAGGATGGGAATGTTAGCAACCTTGGCTAGCATTGTGGCGCGAATTCGACAGAAGAAATGGACATTCTAAAACCAAACAACGATTTATTCTGGAAACAGGACTCCTTGTACAACATTCTGATGGAAGCTCAGCAAAAGTAAGACAACATTTATGATGTTATTTCGTATTTCTGTGTAATATGTTGATGTCTATTCTCCGCCGTGTTGGTGAGCACTGTTTCACAATAACCCAAGCTGTATGTTGTGGTAAAGTTATTTAAAAAAATCTAACACAGCGGTTGCATTAAGAACCAGTGTATCTTTAATTTGCCATACAACAAGTATTTTTATGTAAAGTTTATGATGAGTTCTTTGGTCAGATTAGGTGAGTGTCCAAAATATCTCCGGACATTCTGGGGAAATGTTGCTACGTATTCACAATGTATAACCACGATTTGCAGCTCTAAATATGCACATTTTTGAACAAAACATAAATGTATTGTATAACATGATGTTATAAGACTGTCATCTGATGAAGTTGTCCAAAGGTTAGTGATTAATTTTATATCAATTGCTGGTTTTTGCAAAAGCTACCTTTGAATAAATGCGTTTGTGTGTTTGGCTATTGTGGTAAGCTAATATAATTCTATATTGTGTTTTCGCTGTAAAACACTTAAAAAATCGGAAATATTGGCTGGATTCACAAGATGTTTATCTTTCATTTGCTGTACACCATGTATTTTTCTGATAAAAAAAATAAAAAAATTATGATGAGTATTTATGTATTTCACGTTGCTCTCTGTAATTATTCTGGCTGCTTTGGTGCTATTTTTGATGGTGGCTGCAATGTAAAACTATGATTTATACCTCAAATATGCACATTTTTGAACAAAACATAAATGTATTGTATAACATGTTATAAGACTGTCATCTGATGAAGTTGTTTCTTGGTTAGTGACTAATTTTATCTCTATTTTGTCGGTTTTGTGAAAGCTACCTATGCGGTGGAAACATGGTGAAAATATGCGGTTGTGTGTTTGGCTATTGTGGTTAGCTAATAGAAATACATATTGTGTTTTCGCTGTAAAACATTTAAAAAATCGGAAATGATGGCTGGATTCACAAGATGTTTATCTTTCATTTGCTGTATTGGACTTGTGATTTCATGAAAATTATATTATATGATATCACTGTCCCGTTAGGCTAGGCTATGCTAGTCAGCTTTTTTGATGAGGAGGATCCCGGATCCGGGAGAGTGATGAAGTAGAGGTTTTAACCTTCAAGCTGCATACTGGATCCTATTCCAACTAAACTACTGAAAGAGCTGCTTCATGTGCTTGGCCCTCCTATGTTGAACATAATAAACGGCTCTCTATCCACCGGATGTGTACCAAACTCACTAAAAGTGGCAGTAATAAAGCCTCTCTTGAAAAAGCCAAACCTTGACCCAGAAAATAGAAAAAACTATCGGCCTATATCGAATCTTCCATTCCTCTCAATTTTCTTTGAAAAAGCTGTTGCGCAGCAACTCACTGCCTTCCTGAAGACAAACAATGTATATGAAATGCTTCAGTCTGGTTTTAGACCCCATCATAGCACTGGGACTGCACTTGTGAAGGTGGTAAATGATCTTTTAATGGCGTCAGACCGAGGCTCTGCATCTGTCCTCGTGCTACTAGACCTTAGTGCTGCCTTTGATACCATCGATCACCACATTCTTTTGGAGAGATTGGAAACCCAAATTGGTCTACACGGACAAGTTCTGGCCTGGTTTAGATCTTATCTGTCGGAAAGATATCAGTTTGTCTCTGTGAATGGTTTGTCCTCTGACAAATCAACTGTACATTTCGGTGTTCCTCAAGGTTCCGTTTTAGGACCACTATTGTTTTCACTATATATTTTCCCTCTTGGGGATGTCATTCAAAAACATAATGTTAACTTTCACTGCTATGCGGATGACACACAGCTGTACATTTCAATGAAACATGGTGAAGCCCCAAAATTGCCCTCGCTAGAAGCCTGTGTTTCAGACATAAGGAAGTGGATGGCTGCAAACGTTCTACTTTTAAACTCGGACAAAACAGAGATGCTTGTTCTAGGTCCCAAGAAACAAAGAGATCTTCTGTTGAATCTGACAATTATTCTTGATGGTTGTAAAGTCGTCTCAAATAAAACTGTGAAGGACCTCGGCGTTACTCTGGACCCTGATCTCTCTTTTGACGAACATATCAAGACTGTTTCAAGGACAGCTTTTTTCCATCTACGTAACATTGCAAAAATCTGACATTTTCTGTCCAAAAATGATGCAGAAAAATGTATCCATGGTTTTGTTACTTCTAGGTTAGACTACCGCAATGCTCTACTTTCCGGCTACCCGGATAAAGCACAAAATAAACTTCAGTTAGTGCTAAATACGGCTGCTAGAATCCTGACTAGAACCAAAAAGTTTGATCATATTACTCCAGTGCTAGCTTCCCTACACTGGCTTCCTGTTAAGGCAAGGGCTGATTTCAAGGTTTTACTGTTAACCTACAAAGCGTTACATGGGCTTGCTCCTACCTATCTTTCCGAGTTGGTCCTGCCGTACATACCTATACGTACGCTACGGTCACAAGACGCAGGCCTCCTAATTGTCCCTAGAATTTCTAAGCAAACAGCTGGAGGCAGGGCTTTCTCCTATAGATCTCCATTTTTATGGAACGGTCTGCCTACCCATGTGAGAGACGCAGACTCGGTCTCAACCTTTAAGTTATTACTGAAGACTTATCTCTTCAGTAGGTCATATGACTAAGTGTAGTCTGGCCCAGGAGTGTGAAGGTGAACGGAAAGGCTCTGGAGCAACGAACCGCCCTTGCTGTCTCTGCCTGGCCGGTTCCCCTCTCTCCACTGGGATTCTCTGCCTCTAACCCTATTACAGGGGCTGAGTCACTGGCTTACTGGTGCTCTTTCATGCCGTCCCTAGGAGGGGTGCGTCACTTGAGTGGGTTGAGTCACTGACGTGATCTTCCTGTCTGGGTTGGCGCCCCCCCTTGGTTTGTGCCGTGGCGATCTTTGTGGGCTAAACTCGGCCTTGTCTCAGGATTGTAAGTTGGTGGTTGAAGATATCCCTCTAGTGGTGCGGGGGCTGTGCTTGGCAAAGTGGGTGGGGTTATATCCTTCCTGTTTGGCCCTGTCCGGGGGTATCGTCGGATGGGGCCACAGTGTCTCCTGACCCCTCTTGTCTCAGCCTCCAGTATTTATGTTGCAGTAGTTTATGTGACGGGGGGCTAGGGTCAGTTTGTTATATCTGGAGTACTTCTCCTGTCTTATCCGGTGTCCTGTGTGAATTTATGTATGCTCTCTCTAATTCTCTCCTTCTCTCTTTCTTTCTCTCTCTCTCTCGGAGGACCTGAGCCCTAGGACCATGCGTCAGGACTACCGGGCATGATGACTCCTTGCTGTTCCCAGTCCACCTGGCCTTGCTGCTGTTCCAGTTTCAACTGTTCTGCCTGCGGCTATGGAACCCTGACCTGTCCACTGGACGTGCTACTTGTCCCAGACCTGCTGTTTTCAACTCTCTAGAGACCGCAGGAGCGGTAGAGATACTCTTAATGATCGGCTATGAAAAGCCAACTGACATTTACTCCTGAGGTGCTGACTTGCTACACCCTCGATAACTACTGTGATTATTATTATTTGACCATGCTGGTCATTTATGAACATTTGAACATCTTGGCCATGTTCTGTTATAATCTCCACCCGGCACAGCCAGAAGAGGACTGGCCACCCCTCATAGCCTGGTTCCTCTCTAGGTTTCTTCCTAGGTTTTGGCCTTTCTAGGGAGTTTTTCCTAGCCACCGTGCTTCTACACCTGCATTGCTTGCTGTTTGGGGTTTTAGGCTGGGTTTCTGTACAACACTTCGAGATATTAGCTGATGTACGAAGGGCTATATAAATACATTTTATTTTATTTTATTTGATCGTGCTGTTTTTATGTGGCTGCTATGAAAGTGAACTGTTGAGTGTGATCAGGGGTGTACTCATTTTTCCAATTCTGTTGAAAGACTTTTCTTAAACGGAAGCAAATGTAACCAAGCGGGGATAAACAAGGCTAGGTTCATTTCAGTATCACTTAGTAGCCTTAACCTATTGATGTTACATTGAGCTGGGTGAATGGAAAATTAATGACAGTCATCCAATATGCTGTAATAAAAATAAGGGCATGCTCATTAAAAAAAGTATCACCCTCATCTTTAAAGGTCACTGACCGCCACTGGTCAGGTTGATGGATTATCTTGGCAAAACAGAAATGCTCACGAACAAGGATGTAAACAAATCCTTGTCCCAACCTCTCCACAAATCCTTGTTCCAACCTCTCCACAATGGCCAAGACCAGAGAGCTGTGTAAGGACATCAGGGATAAAATTGTAGACCTACACAAGGCTGGGATGGGCTACAGGACAATAGGCAAGCAGCTTGGTGAGAAGGCAACAACTGTTGGTGCAATTATTAGAAAATGGAAGAAGTTCAAGATGACGGTCAATCACCCTCGGTCTGGGGCTCCATGCAAGATCTCACCTCGTGGGGCATCAATGATCATGAGGAAGGTGAGGGATTTCTAGCCACAATGCACACTACACTGGCAGGACGCTGCGTCAATGCACTTCGGAGATTTTTTGAGTAGCTGGTGATACCTACAGTCTAACAAATGAAAATCACAGTTTTCCGTCAGGTCATACTTTACAAAAAATCTACAGCCGTCTAAAATATTGAGAATTAAAAACTCGCTGCATGCCGCATACAGTGGGGAGAACAAGTATTTGATACACCGCCGATGCTGCAAGTTTTCCTACTTGCAAAGCATGTCCAGGCCCGTCTGAAGTTTGCCATATGTACACTTATACTGTGAGAGTCGGAATCCAGAGGAGGAATGGGAGAAGGTCATGTGGTCTGATGTTTAGAGCAAATAATATGCAGCTTTATTGCGTGACATAAGTACTCGACACATCAGAAAAGCAGAACTTGATGTTTGGTACGGAAACCTTTGTTTGCAAGTACAGAGATGAGTACAACTCCCATAGAACTTGACCAGGTCCGCACACACGTGAAGCATGGAGGTGGAAACATCATTCTTTGGGGATGCTTTTCTGCAAAGGGGACAGGACGACTCTACCGTATTGAGGGGAGGATGGATGGGGCCATGTATCGCGAGATCTTGGCCAACAACCTCCTTCCCTCAGTAAGAGCATTGAAGATGGGTCGTGGCTGGGTCTTCCAGCATGACAACGACTCGAAACAGACAGCCAGGGCAACTAAGGAGTGCCTCCGTAAGAAGCATCATCTCAAGGTCCTGGAGTGGCCTAGCCAGTCTCCAGACCTGAACCCAATAGAAAATCTTTGGAGGGAGCTGAAAGTCCGTATTGCCCAGCGACAGCCCCGAAACCTGAAAGATCTGGAGAAGGTCTGTATGGAGGAGTGGGCCAAAATCCCTGCTGCAGTGTGTGCAAACCTGGTCAAGAACTACAGGAAACGTATGATCTCTGTAATTGCAAACAAAGGTTTCTGTACCAAATATTAAGTTCTGCTTTTCTGATGTATCAAATACTTATGTCATGCAATAAAATGCAAATTAATTACTTAAAAATCATACAATGTGATTTTCTGGATTTTTGTTTTAGATTCCGTCTCTCACAGTTAAAGTGTACCTATGATAAAAATTACAGACCTCTATATGCTTTGTAAGTAGGAAAACCTGCAAAATCGGCAGTGTATCAAATACTTGTTCTCCCCACTGTATATGCATGTTTCCCATTATAAATCAGACATTCTAAAACGATGCACATGTGAATAAGCATTAGACAGTAACTCCACCTGGAAAGTGCCCTCCATTCACCTTTTATGGTGACACTATCCTTTCCAATCACAATTTTTATGCAAGTTAATTAATGCAGTATAAAATATATATCATGACAGGTTTGATGGAAACCGGATGTGCCGGTACAATTTCATAAATGTCGCCAGACAATTTATTTGTTCAACATGGTGGGATCTTTTTGTGTCTGTAAAAAGTATAATTATGTGACAATTGTGGTGGAAGCTCCTTTATCCACAAATATTTATATAATAAATCATTACGTTGAACTAAACTTGGAGTCATGCGATGATATGATAGGTTGTACTGTAGGTACCACTACGACGTGGAAAAGCATTAAGAGTTTATAGGCAGATTAAATAAGTTATGATGCTCATATGATAGGGAAGATATAAAAAACCTTGCAGAGAGCCTATCCCACTGACAATCTCTTCAAAATAAAATAGAAACTATTGGAACCAAGACCTGAAAAGAACTGATATTGGCACAAGATGGAAGGAGTGTTGGAACATACAGTAACTAACCAAATTAAAATTAACAAAAAATGACGCTTAATCCAGTACATTTAGCAATGTTAATGTACTTTTCGTCCATCTATCTGCATATTTCAAGACATGGCATATGAGGGTGCGATGAGATACTCAATGGGTTGGGCATTTCTTTTCTCAGAAATAAAAAATGGAAATCAAATGATCCTCCATCATTAAGACAATGGATGAATCAAGTTCATTATTATTTAAATATCGAAAAAATGTGGGCTACAGATAGAAATATCCAAAGGATGTAAAATTATAAAAAAAATACATGAAGTAATAATTCTAAACAATAAGTTATGATGAACTTAATGATGGACAGTCATGAGCTTGACACACATTTCCTATTCTTCTTGTGTTGTCTTTGAATGCTGATGACCAATGCTTGGCTGCCAATTATCAAATAAAAGTATATTGCTCTTATCCATATCTCATCATAAATCTACCCTGTCCACTTTTTCAGATAACTTTTGGGTATTGTGTATAGATGGGTGAGAAAATGAATTTGATCAATTTTGAATTCAGGTTGCAATACAACAAAATCAGGATTAAGTCAAGGGGTATGAATAATTTCTGAAGGCACTGTATGGCTGTCTAGTGGTGTGTGTGGATATTTTAGTATAAGGTGGTTAGCTAGAGTCTTTTCTATCTGTGTTTCTGCTGCTGTCTGAGGAAGGAATAGAGTTGGGCCAGAGCGGGGGTTGTTGATGCAGCCTGTTACAGGCTATTGTTTTTACGTTTATGTTTTGAGGGTGGGCTTTAGCATGTAAAGCTCGTTAGCACATAGGGTGCACCGATTGGTGTCACCTCGTCAATATGTGTTAGCATTCTGTATGTGTTACACCTGTGCTCATTGCCGTTTCATTAGTGGGAAGGTGTTTCACCTGTGCTGGCCCAAGTGCTATTTAAGAGTGGCGAGCCCATTGCTCCAGCTGTCTTGGGAGATGTGGATTGTCAACACATTTAGTTGTAATGCCCTACTTGATTTCTAGGAAAACATTGCTTTGTCAGATTTTGTTTTGTTCCACGTTTTTGGTTTGCTTTGCTTCCTGTCTTTAAGTTTGGTGTGGGTTTTTATTTTGTTTACCTCTTTGGCAAAATTTGTGAGCTCATGGTGGGTGTCTTTTAGGTTCCAGTTGTTGTTAGTCAACTTTCAGTGGACACCCCCATGAGTGTCTTTCAGAACTTCTCCTAAAACCCCACCTGTTTAGTTTTGGTTGTTGGTCAGTGACTGTTAGTTCCCCTTCTGTTTGAGTGACATTTTTTGTTTTTCTTGTTGGTAACAGGAGCGCTCCTCTGTCTTTCTGCCTCTCTGTTACTTGTATCAGCCAACCAGACCGAATAGTCATGATAAAGAAAATCAAATGTCGACAAGTGTTAACCAATCACTATAGTACAAGGGAAAGTCTCCAAGTAAAATACTACTTGCGTTAAAGTCTAAAAGTATTTGGTGTAATATATACATAAGTGTCAAAAGTTAAAGTATAAATAATTTCAAATTCCTTATTAAGCAAACCAGATGGCAATGTTTTCTTGTTTTTTATTTATTTACTGTTAGCAAGGGGCACACAACAACACTCAGACATCATTTACAAAAGAAGCATTTGTGTTTAGTGAGTCTGCCAGATCAGGCAATAGGGATGACGAGGGATGTTCTATTGATAAGTGATTGAATTGGACCATTTCCCTGCCATGTCCTTCTCTCCCCTCCATCTTTTCCTTATCTCAGGATATCCAGGAGCAGTTGGTTCCTCAGCCCTCTCCTGTTACCTGTCTGCCTGGTTCGAAGTGGAAAACCAACCTCTCTATCTCACCATCCCTGCTTCTCTCTATTGCTCCTTTACTAATTGAATTGGTTGTCCCTGGGCCTGTTAAAGCGATAGCTAGGGTAAAGATTAGATCAGATGTTTGTGCGTTAAACTGTGCAGATACTGAATATTACTCCTGTTGGACAGGGTTATTCAGGACAGTGACAACACTTTCATTACCCTGACCTGACTCTAGTGAAATTAGACCTTAGTTTGTTTCAGGGGAGTGACGTTGTTAGCAGTGAGAAGCCCTTATCTCTCTATTCTGTCATCCAATCTGTTCACTGATGACCCGTTGTTGTTGTTTAGTAACTGAGTGGTGCATCAGCCTCCTAGTGAGAAATTCTGGGATAATTTCTCCCTCAAGGCAGACCCCCTGGTAGTTTATGCCATATGGTAAAATAGTTTAGGGAATACAGTTGCTGTTATTTTTGGTTTCAGACAGCTGTTTTAGCAGCATGTGTTTGGAAGCTACGTTAACCAACTAGCAGTAGGCTAGCCAGCTGACTACAGAGGGAAAGGAGCACTGCCGCTACCTTGCTCTCAAACCAAGGTGCACGAATTGAAGAGCAGTTGAAACCAATGTGTTTCATATGGGTTTTTGGCCCTACAGACTACATCCTGCCCAGCAGTTTGATGTGCACCAGTTGTACTTTTCCGTTTATCCCTGAAACTAAAAAGATAAGCCTGGTGACACCATGACCCACCTCTAAAAGTACAGTACATAAAAGGGCTGACTTGGGCCTAAATGGCAGCAGGCATGACTGGAATTACGCTGATGTCGCTTGATGTCTTTTGAGTACCGTGCTACCCGGCTTTGTTCACTTTGGTTAAGTTAAAGAGAGAGGGGACCTCCTGTGTTCATGTCTCTGTCTGTCATGTGCTTAATTGACAGCTGGGAGTGACGGGAAACCACACAGAATATAAATTGGGAAATACCCCAAAAGGATTTATCTCCGTCAAAGCTGTGCGTCATTGTACTCCGGATGATGGTCAAAAACAACAAGTTCTGTTTCGGTTTAGAAATAACTCTCTCTATGACTGTGCAGAGTTTCAAATGAAGCTTTGTCACACTAAGCATAGGGTAGGGATGGTTGAAGGACATGTTGTCATGACTCACACCAGAGAAAGTTTTTGCAGTCTCAGTCTGATGAAAGCTGAGACATATAGCTGTGATAAATCTTTAGTGCTGCTGTTGCCAATGGAAACTGAAACTGTAAGTGGGATGTGCTCTGGGGGAGCTCTGTTGTGGTGGTGAGGACTAAAGCCAGGTCACCCGTGATACAAGTCAGTATTCGATGTACATCCATGTCTGAGGATGTCGGGCGATGACATGGAAAATGGGCACTAGCTGCAACAGTGAGCACTGTTACCTTCAAGTCGGTTTCGGTTTTGCAAGGGTGTAGTGGACAGGGTTGGTGGATGGGCATAAGTATCTGCTTCTGATTTTAAAGGTAGCAAGTTTAAATCCAGCTATAGAAAGTCATTTTTAAATGTTTTGTATTTAAACCTATCCCAAACCTTAACCCAATCCCAAATCTTAACATTCAGAGTTAATAGCTAACCTTAACTAGGCAAGTCAGTTAAAAACAGATTCTTATTCACAATGCTTGTGTTCCTAGTGCCAATAGAGCAGTAATATCGGACAATAAACAACAATACACACAAATCCAAAAAGTTAAAGAATGGAATTAAGAAATATGAGGGCGAGCAACGTTGGAGTCCGGAGTAAAAATGTGTGTGTATGTACAGTGCATTCGGAAACTATTCAGACCCCTTGACTTTTTCCACATTTTGTGAAGTTACAGCCTTATTCTAAAATGTAAATACAATATTTCATTTTTTTTTTAACCTGTTTTTGCTTTGTCATTATGGGATATTGTGTGTAGATTGATGAGGGGGGGAAAAACAATTGAATCCATTTTAGGATAAGGCTTTAACGTAACAAAAAAGTAAAGGGGTCCGAATAGTTTATACAGTACCAGTCAAAGTTTGGACACCTACTTATTCAAGGCTTTTCTTTATTTTTACTATTTTCTACATTGTAGAACAATAGTGAAGACATCAAAACTATGAAATAACACATGGAATTGTGTAGTAAGCAAAAAAGTGTAGTAAGCAACAACAAAAAATTCAAAATACATTTGAGATTCTTCAAAGTAGCCACCATTTGCCTTGATGACAGCTTTGCAAACTCTTGCCTTTTTCTCAACCAGCATCACCTGGAATGCTTTTCCAACAGTCTTGAAGGAGTTCCCACATATGCTGAGCACTTGTTGGCTGCTTTTCCTTCACTCTGCGGTCCAACTCATCCCAAACCATCTCAATTGGGTTGAGGTAGGGTGATTGTGGAGGCCAGGTCATCTGATGCAGCACTCCATCACTCTCCTTCTTGGTCAAATAGCCCTTACACAGCTTAGAGGTGTGTTGGGTCATTGTCCTGTTGAAAAACAAATGATAGTCCCACGAAGTGCATACCGGATGAGATGGCGTATCGCTGCAGAATGCTGTGGTAGCCATGCTGGTTAAGTGTGCCTTGAATTCTAAATAAATATCAGACAGTATCACCAGCAAAGCACCATCACGCCTCCTTCTCCATGCTTCACGTTGGGAACCACACATGCGGAGATCATCCGTTCACCTACTCCACATTCAAATTTGGACTCAGCCCAAAGGACAGATTTCCAACGGTCTAATGTCCATTGCTGGTGTTTCATGGCCCAATCAAGTCTCTTATTATTGGTGTAGTGGTTTCTTTGCAGCAATTAGACCATGAAGACCTGATTCACGCAGTCTCCTCTGAAAAGTTGATGTTGAGATGTGTGTTACTTGAACTTTGTGAAGCATTTATTTGGGCTGCAATCTGAGGAGCAGTTATCTCTAATGAACTTATCCTCTGCAGCAAATGTAACTCTGGGTCTTCCTTTCCTGTGGCGGTCCTCATGAGAGCCAGTTTCCTCATAGCACTTGATGGTTTTTGCGATTGCACTTGAAGAAACTTTCAAACTTTCATGATATATTTGAGTCTCTTGGTCCTGGCTTTGATAAACCTGTACTGACCCCGCCTTCTGGATGGTAACGGAGTGAACAACCCATTTCTCGGGTGGCTGAGGTCCTTGATGATCTTCTTGGCCTTTCTGTGACAACAGGTACTGTAGATGTCCTGGTGGGTAGGCAGTGTGCCCTCGGTGATGCGTTGGGCAGACTGCACCACCCTCTGGAAAGACCCTGCGGTTGCGAGCTGTGCAGTTGCCATAACAGGTGGTGATACAGCTGACAGGATGCTCTCAATGGTGCATCTGTAAAAGTTTGTGAGGGTCTTATGGGCCAAGCCAACTTTCTTACGCCACCTGAAGTTGTTGAAGTTGAGGGAGAGGCTATTTTCATGGCACCACTCCGCCAGGGCCCTCACCTCCTCCCTTTTGGCTTTATCATCGTCATTGGTAATCATGCTGTGTCGTCTGCAAACTTCATAATTGAATGAACGTCCAATTCTGACGTGAAACTGTGAGATCTAAACTCAGCAAAAAAAGAAACGTCCTCTCATTCTCAACTGCGTTTATTTTCAGCAAACTTAACGTGTAAATATTTGTATGAACATAACAAGATTCAACAACTGAGACATAAACTGAACAAGTTCCACAGACATGTGACTAACAGAAATGGAACAATGTATCCCTGAACAAAGGGGGGGGTCAAAATCAAAAGTAACAGTCAGTATCTGGTGTGGCCACCAGCTGCATTAAGTACTGCAGTGCATCTCCTCCTCATGGACTGCACCAGATTTGCCAGGTCTTGCTGTGAGATGTTACCACACTCTTCCACCAAGGAACCTGCAAGTTCCCGGATATATCTGGGGGGAATGGCCCTAGCCCTCACCCTCCGATCCAACAGGTCCCAGACACGCTCAATGGGATTGAGATCTGGGCTCTTCGCTGGCCATGGCAGAACAGTGACATTACTGTCTTGCAGAAAATCACACACAGAATGAGCAGTATGAGCAACCACATGAGGGAGGAGGATGTCTTCCCTGTAACACATAGTGTTGAGATTACCCGCAATGACAAAAATCTCAGTCCGATGATGCCGTGACACACTGCCCCAGACCATGATGGACCCTCCACCTCCAAATCGATCCCGCTCCAGAGCACAGGCCACGGTGTAACGCTCATTCCTTCGACGATAGGCGCAAATCTGACCATCACCCCTGGTGAGACAAAACCGCGTCTCGTCAGTGAAGAGCACTTTTTGCCAGTCCTGTCTGGTCCAGTGACGGTGGGTTTGTGCCCATAGTTGTTGTTGCCGGTGATGTCTGGTGAGGACCTGCCTTACAACAGGCCTACAAGCCCTCAGTCCAGCCTCTCTCAGCCTATTGCGGACAGTCTGAGCACTGATGAAGGGATTGTGTGTTCCTGGTGTAACTCGGGCAGTTGTTGTTGCCATCCTGTACCTGTACCGCAGGTGTGATGTTCAGATGTACCGATCCTGTGCAGGTGTTGTTACACTTGGTCTGCCACTGCGAGGACGATCAACTGTCTGTCCTGTCTCCCTGTAGCGCTGTCTTAGGCGTCTCACTGTACAGATATTGCAATTTATTGCCCTAGCCACATCTGCAGTCCTCATGCCTCCTTGCAGCATGCCTAAGCCACGTTCACGCAGATGAACAGGGACCCTGGGCATCTTTCCTTTGGTGTTTTTCAGAGTCAGTAGAAAGGCCTCTTTAGTGTCCTAAGTTTTCATAACTGTGACCTTAATTGCCTAACGTCTGTAAGCTGTTAGTGTCTTAACGACTTCCACAGGTGCATGTTCATTAATTGTTTATGGGTCATTGAACAAGCATGGGAAACAGTGTTTAAACCCTTTACAATGAAGATCTGTGAAGTTATTTGGATTTTTACGAATTATCTTTAAAAGACAGGGTCCTGAAAAAGGGATGTTTCTTTTTTTGCTGAGTTTACATCAAACACATGGTTTCCATTGCCTCCACTGCTTTATTCACTGGAAATAAAATCGGATTGATGGCTTCCTTTGTGGCTAGTGGCCATTACCTGAAACATGATGGTTACCCGGTGACATTGTTCCTCCGGCCTGAGGCACGACAAGGCAGTCCCAGACAACACGACTCACGAGCCACAGATTAAGAGTCAGTGAGTCAGGTAAACTCACTCCTGGAGGCCTGAAATTACAACTGGAGTCATAGTAAATTAGAATTAGAATTTGACCTTGTTTTATTGGGGAATGTTATTTAAGAATGTTATATAAGCAAACAGGTGAGTATTTGATTACCCCCAGGGTCCATATCTAACCCCGGGACACCCTGAGCATTTGGTCTGTTATTCATTTGTTCTGTTATTTATGTTTCTGTTCTCTTACATTCAGAACCACACTGTATTTTTAAAAGATCTTTCTCTGATGTTAGTTGTGGTGATGCTGTTTTTTCCTCTCTTCTCTCTGTCCTGTCTTATCCAAACTGACCACGGAATACAAGAACACTTTGTCTTTCTCTGTTTTACCCACTCCTTTGGACTGATTCTCTCTCTCTCTCTCTCTGTTGTTGTCATCCTACCACACAGAAGACAATTAAGTGTAACCAACTCTACTACTGACAAACGGTTCAATGGTTTTCCTACTATCAGGTGAACGTTCACAGGACAGAATGGACGAGAGAGTTGCGGTAAAACCTTTAGGACTCTAATGTAAATACAATTGCCTTGGAGAGCTTTCTTTTGTCACGAATGACATCATGCTGCATTTTTATTTGTTGAATCAGGTCACTTACGGTTCTGTATGTCTCAGTTGGTAGAGCATGGCGCTTGCAATGCCAAGATGGTGGGTTCAATTCATGGGCCTACTCATATGTAAAATGTATCCACACATGACTGTAAATTGCTTTGGATAAATACATCTGCTAAATGGCATATATTAAGTGTCAATTGGAGAGCTACCACCAATCATTAGCTTTTAACTTATGTAACCAAACTGCAGTTTGACGTTTGTAAGCCTTGACCTGTTTGATCACTGGTCAGATTTCAAACACTTCCATGGTTGCTTGTGATCTGTGCCTTCATCTCGGAAGTGTGCTTGTCCCAAGGTTTCCTGTTCTCCCCAAAGTGTTATGCTGGTGAATGAGGACCCAAAAGCGACGTAATAGAAACAGAGTCTTTATTCCAGTCATAAGCAAACAATGATACTCCTGGATATTAACAAAGGAAAATCCAAAACAGGAAACTGAAATCCTCTCGTTAGTAGAGAGGAATGACTGGAGACGCGACCACAGACTGCAGGTCGCTTCAGGAAGGCACAGGCCGTAGCTGACATAGACACCTGCTCACACGCAGCATCTGAAGAAGGCAAAAACACGACAGGGCGGAACAAGGACACAGAACAGCAAACAGCAAACATCAAACAAGAATCCGACAAGGACAGAAGCGGAAAACAGAGGGAGAAATAGGGACTCTAATCAGAGGGCAAAATAGGGGACAGGTGTGAAAGAGTAAATGAGGTCGTTAGGAGAATGAGAAACAGCTGGGAGCAGGAACGGAACGATAGAGAGAGAGAGCGGGAGAGGGAGAGAGGGAGGAGGAGAGAGAGGGATAGAAAGAGGGAAAGAACCTAATAAGACCAGCAGAGGGAAGCACAGGGACAAGACATGATGATCAAAGACAAAACATGACAGTACCCCCCCACTCACCGAGCGCCTCCTGGCGCACTCGAGGAGGAACCCTGGCGGCAACGAAGGAAATCATCAATCAACGAACGGTCCAGCACGTCCCGAGATGGAACCCAACTCCTCTCCTCAGGACCGTAACCCTCCCAATCCACTAAGTACTGGTGACCACGTCCCCGAGAACGCATGTCCATGATCTTCCGTACCTTGTAAATAGGTGCGCCCTCGACAAGGACGGGGGGGGGGGGAGGGAAGACGAACGGGGGCGCGAAGAAAAGGCTTGACACAAGAGACATGGAAGACAGGGTGGACGCGACGAAGATGTCGCGGAAGAAGCAGTCGCACAGCGACAGGATTGACGACCTGAGAGACACGGAACGGACCAATGAACCGCGGAGTCAACTTGCGAGAAGCTGTCGTAAGGGGAAGGTTACGAGTGGAAAGCCACACTCTCTGACCGCGACAATACCTAGGACTCTTAATCCTACGTTTATTGGCGGCTCTCACAGTCTGCGCCCTGTAACGGCAAAGTGCAGACCTGACCCTCCTCCAGGTGCGCTCACAACGTTGGACAAAAGCCTGAGCGGAGGGAACGCTGGACTCGGCGAGCTGGGACGAGAACAGAGGAGGCTGGTACCCAAGACTACTCTGAAATGGAGATAGCCCGGTAGCAGACGAAGGAAGCGAGTTGTGAGCGTACTCAGCCCAGGGGAGCTGTTCTGCCCAAGACGCAGGGTTTCGAAACGAAAGGCTGCGTAATATGCGACCAATCGACTGATTGGCCCTTTCTGCTTGACCGTTAGACTGGGGATGAAACCCGGAAGAGAGACTGACGGAAGCACCAATCAAACGACAGAACTCCCTCCAAAACTGTGACGTGAATTGCGGGCCTCTGTCTGAAACGGCGTCTAACGGGAGACCATGAATTCTGAACACATTCTCAATGATGATTTGTGCCGTCTCCTTAGCGGAAGGAAGCTTAGCGAGGGGAATGAAATGTGCCGCCTTAGAGAACCTATCGATAACCGTAAGAATCACAGTCTTCCCCGCAGACGAAGGCAGACCGGTAATAAAGTCTAAGGCGATGTGAGACCAAGGTCGAGAAGGAATGGGAAGCGGTCTGAGACGACCGGCAGGAGGAGAGTTACCTGACTTAGTCTGCGCGCAGTCCGAACAAGCAGCCACGAAACGGCGCGTGTCCCGCTCCTGAGTAGGCCACCAAAACCGCTGGCGAATAGAAGCAAGCGTACCCCGAACGCCGGGGTGGCCAGCTAACTTGGCAGAATGAGCCCACTGAAGAACAGCCAGACGAGTAGAGACAGGAACGAACAGAAGGTTACTAGGACAAGCGCGCGGCGACGCAGTGTGAGTGAGTGCTTGCTTTACCTGTCTCTCAATTCCCCAGACAGTCAACCCGACAACACGCCCTTCAGGGAGAATCCCCTCGGGGTCGGTAGAAGCCACAGAAGAACTAAAGAGACGGGATAAGGCATCAGGCTTGGTGTTCTTATTTCCCCGGCGATAGGAAATCACGAACTCGAAACGAGCGAAAAACAACGCCCAACGAGCTTGACGTGCATTAAGTCGTTTGGCAGAACGGATGTACTCAAGGTTCTTATGGTCAGTCCAAACGACAAAAGGGACGGTCGCCCCCTCCAACCACTGTCGCCATTCGCCTATGGCTAAGCGGATGGCGAGCAGTTCGCGGTTACCCACATCATAGTTGCGTTCCGATGGCGACAGGCGATGAGAAAAGTAAGCGCAAGGATGGACCTTATCGTCAGACTGGAAGCGCTGGGACAGAATGGCTCCCACGCCCACCTCTGAAGCGTCAACCTCGACAATGAATTGTTTAGTGACGTCAGGAGTAACAAGGATAGGGGCGGATGTAAAACGCTTCTTGAGGAGATCAAAAGCTCCCTGGGCGGAACCGGACCACTTAAAGCAAGTCTTGACAGAAGTCAGAGCTGTGAGAGGGGCAGCCACTTGACCGAAATTACGAATGAAACGCCGATAGAAATTAGCGAAACCGAGAAAGCGCTGCAACTCGACACGTGACTTAGGAACGGGCCAATCGCTGACAGCCTGGACCTTAGCGGGATCCATCTGAATGCCTTCAGCGGAAATAACAGAACCGAGAAATGTGACAGAGGAGACATGAAAGGCGCACTTCTCAGCCTTCACGTAGAGACAATTCTCTAAAAGGCGCTGGAGTACACGTCGAACGTGCTGAACATGAATCTCGAGTGACGGTGAAAAAATCAGGATATCGTCAAGGTAAACGAAAACAAAGATGTTCAGCATGTCTCTCAGTACATCATTAACTAATGCCTGAAAGACAGCTGGAGCATTAGCGAGACCGAACGGCAGAACCCGGTATTCAAAATGCCCTAACGGAGTGTTAAACGCCGTCTTCCACTCGTCCCCCTCTCTGATGCGTACGAGATGGTAAGCGTTACGAAGGTCCAACTTAGTAAAAAACCTGGCTCCCTGCAGAATCTCGAAGGCTGACGACATAAGGGGAAGCGGATAACGATTCTTAACCGTTATGTCATTCAGCCCTCGATAATCCACGCAGGGGCGCAGAGTACCGTCCTTCTTCTTAACAAAGAAAAACCCCGCTCGGGCGGGAGAGGAAGAAGGCACCACGGTACCGGCGTCGAGAGAAACAGACAGATAATCCTCGAGAGCCTTACGTTCGGGAGCCGACAGAGAGTATAGTCTACCCCGAGGGGGAGTGGTCCCCGGAAGGAGATCAATACAACAATCATACGACCGGTGAGGAGGAAGGGAGCTGGCTCTGGACCGACTGAAGACCGTGCGCAGATCATGATATTCCTCCGGCACTCCTGTCAAATCACCAGGTTCCTCCTGAGTAGAGGGGACAGAAGAAACAGGAGGGATAGCAGACATTAAACACTTCACATGACAAGAAACGTTCCAGGATAGGATAGAATTACTAGACCAATTAATAGAAGGATTATGACATACTAGCCAGGGATGACCCAAAACAACAGGTGTAAAAGGTGAACGAAAAATCAAAAAGGAAATGGTCTCACTGTGGTTACCAGATACTGTGAGGGTTAAAGGTAGTGTCTCACATCTGATACTGGGGAGAAGACTACCATCTAAGGCGAACATGGGCGTGGACTTCCCTAACTGTCTGAGAGGAATGTCATGTTTCCGAGCCCATGCTTCGTCCATAAAACAACCCTCAGCCCCAGAGTCTATCAAGGCACTGCAGGAAGCAGCCGAACCGGTCCAGCGTAGATGGACCGACAAGGTAGTACAGGATCTTGATGGAGAGACCTGAGTAGTAGCGCTCACCAGTAGCCCTCCGCTTACTGATGAGCTCTGGCCCTTTACGGGACATGACATGACAAAATGTCCAGCAGAACCGCAATAGAGGCAAAGGCGGTTGGTGATTCTCCGTTCCCTCTCCCTAGTCGAGATGCGAATACCTCCCAGCTGCATGGGCTCAGTCTCTGAGCCGGTGGAAGGAGATGGTTGAGATGCGGAGAGGGGAAACACCGTTAACGCGAGCTCTCTTTCACGAGCTCGGTGACGAAGATCTACCCGTCGTTCTATGCGGATGGCGAGTGCAATCAAAGAGTCCACGCTGGAAGGAACCTCCCGGGAGAGAATCTCATCCTTAACCTCAGCGTGGAGTCCCTCCAGAAAACGAGCGAGCAACGCCGGCTCGTTCCAGTCACTGGATGCAGCCAGAGTGCGAAACTCTATAGAGTAATCCGTTATGGATCGATCACCTTGACATAGGGAAGCCAGGGCCCTGGAAGCCTCCTTCCCAAAAACTGAACGATCAAAAACCCGTATCATCTCCTCTTTAAAGTTCTGATAAACGTTAGAACATTCAGCCCTTGCCTCCCAGATAGCTGTGCCCCACTCCCGAGCCCGACCAGTAAGGAGTGATATGACGTAAGCGATCCGAGCTCTCTCTCTTGAGTATGTGTTGGGCTGGAGAGAGAACACAATATCACACTGGGTGAGAAAGGAGCGACACTCAGTGGGCTGCCCAGAGTAACATGGTGGGTTATTAACCCTAGGTTCCGGAGACTCGGAAGACCAGGAAGTAGCTGGTGGCACGAGACGAAGACTCTGAAACTGTCCTGACAGGTCGGACACCTGAGCGGCCAGGGTCTCAACGGCATGACGAGCAGCAGACAATTCCTGCTCGTGTCTGCCGAGCATTGCTCCCTGGAACTTGACGGCAGTGTTGAGAGAATCCGTAGTCGCTGGGTCCATCTTGGTCGGATTCTTCTGTTATGCTGGTGAATGAGGACCCAAAAGCGACGTAATAGAAACAGAGTCTTTATTCCAGTCATAAGCAAACAATGATACTCCTGGATATTAACAAAGGAAAATCCAAAACAGGAAACTGAAATCCTCTCGTTAGTAGAGAGGAATGACTGGAGACGCGACCACAGACTGCAGGTCGCTTCAGGAAGGCACAGGCCGTAGCTGACATAGACACCTGCTCACACGCAGCATCTGAAGAAGGCAAAAACACGACAGGGCGGAACAAGGACACAGAACAGCAAACAGCAAACATCAAACAAGAATCCGACAAGGACAGAAGCGGAAAACAGAGGGAGAAATAGGGACTCTAATCAGAGGGCAAAATAGGGGACAGGTGTGAAAGAGTAAATGAGGTCGTTAGGAGAATGAGAAACAGCTGGGAGCAGGAACGGAACGATAGAGAGAGAGAGCGGGAGAGGGAGAGAGGGAGGAGGAGAGAGAGGGATAGAAAGAGGGAAAGAACCTAATAAGACCAGCAGAGGGAAGCACAGGGACAAGACATGATGATCAAAGACAAAACATGACACAAAGGAGACAAACATTTTCTCAAATATCTCTTGATTGAATCCTCTGACAAATATGAACCTGTAATTTCCATGCGTTGCTGCTCACCAAGTCCATCCTTGAAAATAATGTCTCCTTTGTGCACGTGACTATAGGATCTGTGAAGAGACATTCTTGAGAACGTCATTCCTTATCAAAGCTAGTGCATAGGATGACTGTCTGCCTGCTTGCCTTTATCCATTCTCTATTGTCTATGAAGATTAGTTTCAATAACATACTTTTTATAAGAAGGCGTGGGGAACTCATTTTGACACTACATCCCTGAACTCAGTGGACTTGGCTGGTAGTAAATCATATACAGCACTGAACGTGGCTGAATGTGGCTGTGGTGTATCTGCCCCTTTGTGGAAACAGGAGCATGATTAAGACAAATACAGGAGGGAGGCATTCCGGCCCTGCTTAACCTTTACATAATAAAAACAGCTCTTTACGAGTGGATGAAACCTTTATTTTAGAGGCTGTCTGATCTAGTGCAGATTAAAGTTTCACTACAGCTTTCCTCTCTATCTATCTTTCCAGCAACAGTGCTTGTTGAAATACACCCAGCCTATCTGGAAACTTTGGTAGTTCACACTGACTGAAAACTCGGTGACGCGAGTCTAAAAACAAACAGGGATTCTACAACAGGGATTCTACAAGTCACATGAATTTTCCTTTGTTCTCTCCCTCTCCCTCTCCCTCTCCCTCTCCCTCTCTCCCTCTCTCCCTCCCTCTCTCTCCTTCTCTCTCCCTCTCTCTCTCTCTCCCTCTCTCGCTCTCTCTCTCTCTCTCTCTCTCTCTCTCTCTCTCTCTCTCTCTCGGCATCCATTAATACACGCCACTGGCACACACGTGTGCTCATACACCTGAACATGTTCAAATAAAGGCTTTTGTAGCAGGACTTCATAAAGGCATACGGAGGCACATAATGTGTTCCTCCCTCATGTCTTTATAAATATGTATCTATTTATTGTCTAACCGATATTGCAGTCCTCACAGCTTATAAACACCAATCCTCAGCCCACACCCTCCACCTATCTATGCAGTTTCTGTAGTCCCACGCTTGCCTGACAGCATACTCTACTCACCGACTCTAAGTTTAAAGTGCAATTCGTCTCTCTTCCCTGGGGCTGCTAGGGGCCTTGGATGTTTCCGTGGAGGACAGCTGTGGTCTAAATATAGTGGGGGCGGGGGCTGCTTCCCTTCCTACCTTCAGGAACTAGATATAGAGAGAAGAGAGAGAGAGGGCCGTATTTGGATGACAACAGCCTGCTTCCTGTAGGAACCGCAACCCTGGGTGACCATAGAAAAACATTACACACACACACGTGCAAACACACACACACACACACACACACACACACACACACACACACACACACACACACACACACACACACCACACAGGGGAGTAACAAAGTAGATTACAAGTTTACAATGGAATTTAAAGATAGTTCTTTATTTTTTATAATCGAACCACAACCAGTTTTCCTGGTAGTTTGCATGCGGGGCTCTGTGACATGACGTAGTCTGCATCCCAAATGGCACCCTTGTCCCTATATAGCCCACTTTTTTTGACCAGGGCCCATAGCGTGCCATTTGGGACACACTCATCGACTCCCACTCTCAATACCCTCTCCACCTGTCTAACTTGCATTCCTCTGACACAGCTGACAAACGACAGCCTCTCCGTACTGCTGTGTCTCTGCCGTGCTTCGTATGAATGGCTGCGCCTCTTCTGTGTTGGCAGTTGTGGCCCTACAGAGAAATGCTATTTTTTCCCTGTGGGCCCTGGTCAAAAGTAGTGCAGTATGTAGGGAATAAGGTACCATTTGAGATGTACACTCTGTCAGCCCAGTAGAGATCTGATGCACGGCTGAGTTGGGCGGCATTATGGATTAATATACAAAGCAACCGCTGTTGGAGAATGTTGATGTGTTGATGTTATGTAACATGTAAGAAAGGATGTGGATGGGACAGCGTTTTAAAGGCCATCTATTGTTGGCTATATACGTGTCAAATATCCTAAACAGTCCTGTGTTTGTTGTTGCTTACTTCAACAATGATTCACTCTATTACTATGTTGTTGCTATAGTAATAATAGCGTCACAGGTAAAAAGGCAACTTAATGTAAATTCAATATAGTTCACTTCACTCAAAAAAATGCTGGGTTAAAAACAACCCAATTTGGGTTATTTGGTAACCCAATGTTGGGTAACTATTGGAAAGAACACACGCTGAGTTATTTTGACTCAGCCAGTTGGGCTGCCTGATTAACCTAACATGTTGAGTTGTTCGGATTACCCAAACACGGGTTAATTTAACCATCAGTTGGGTATTTTTTACTCTCATGCTGGGTTGACCTAGCAGCTGGGTCTTTTTTAATATAATCCTTAGGTTATTTTCGGGAGGCATGGCTTATTAGGAGCATGGTTTTCAGATAGATCTTATTGGCCACCCATGATAGTAAATGTCATACACATTATAATAAGGTATACTACCTTATTGTACCCCAACAATGGGATTTACATAGGCTTTCAAGGAACTCATACACATACACAGCTTTAAGACTCATTGAACAAAATCAATGTTCAACCTTAACATGTATTAACTTTACAACAGAAAAGATTAAAATGAAGGACATTTACTCTCATGGGTGGCTAAAATGAACTGTCTGCCATGCTCCTACAAAACAAAGCCTAAACCATGACCTGCTGGGTCATATCTCAATAACCCAGCATTAATAACCCAGCAATGCTGTCCATTAAACATCTCTGATGGGAACAAACAAAATACTCCCGGCTCATGCCCTTCAATCTTTTCTCTAAGGCCTGCCGTCTCAACCTCTGGCTCAGTACCAATGAATGAGATGTAAATCAGTCAAGGATTTATCATTTAATTTCCATCTCCAGGTCTTTGTCTCAAATAGCACCCTATTCCCTACATTGTGCGCTACTTTTGACCAGAGCACTGTTGACCAGAGCTGTACACTATAAAGGGAATAGGGTCCCATTCGGGATGAAGCCCAAGACTATCCATCTCCATCCCTTGGCTCAGTGCTAATTAATGAGATGTGAATGAGATGTATATCAGTGGGGAGATGTTTGCGGGAAGCTATTAGATGTCATTGGGGATGGGTATCATGTATTTTCCATCATCAAATGTGTCATTGGCAGCCATTAGGAGAAGGTCAGCTCTGTAATTATGGTTGTTGGTCCATGCCAATCACACAGGTCGAGGGGATGACCTCAAAGTACTCCTAACTGTGGCCTTTTTGATAACGGTATGCGGTATGTCAGCATTCAAAATGGCCTCATATTCCCTATATACTGTAGTGCGCTACTTTTGGCAAGAGACTCTGGTCAAAGGTAGTGCACTACATAAGGAATAGGGTGCCATTTAAGATGCAACCTATGTAATGGTAGAACAACAGCAGGTGGGGTTATTCTTTATCCCACACTAAGGGAAGGCAGGGAGCCTAGGGGAAGTACAAGACACTTCATCTCTCTCCTGACAAGGATGAGTGCTCAACTGTGGTCTGTGTTTGAGCAAAGCAACGAGATTTACTTCTATTGTTCTGCTGCCAAGGCCTAATATAGGTGTATGTGAGTTCTCTTTCTTCTAATTCTATTAATTTCCCCAAGCGGTATTGGCAGGACTATTCCACATTCATAGAAAGAAATGGTTGTGAATTGTACTTGAAAGGGTACAAACGCTTGTCACTGTAGTGGTACCCTGTAAAGTATGTCCATTGTAGCTTTAGTTAAAGGTACATAGATAGTACCTTTCTTAAATATAGTCCACAGGTACAAAAGCATACCATTAGAAAGGGTACACATTTACCTTTTTAGGGTACTGCCATTTGTTCCTTTTAAGTGGCAAAATTGTACCTCTTCTCTATACCATGTCCCTCACGTGTACAAACCTCTCCGCCATCCCACTCCTGACACCAATATAGTAAGTTCAGGGGGTAGCCCCGACTGTAACTCAGACCTGGGTCTAGCGACACTCACCGGTGGCCAAAATTAACTAACTGAAAGCCGCACCCCCACTAATCCATGTCTCCAATATAATTTCAAAGTGTGCCTTTCAAATGAGTTATCACCCATGACTGTACTTGTTAGTGACAGAGACGTTGAATTTGTTTGTTCTCAAACCTTTGGCCTTCACCAAGTGAGTTCCTAGGCAAATATTATCATTCAAATTAAACTCTTTATGACATTACATAGGCTATCTCAGAAGGCCTAGTTTTACCCATATACAGTGGTCTGAAACTCATGGTTTACAGACCGTATCAGGCCTGCAAGTAGGGTTGCAAAATTCCAGTTAACTAAAATGTGCAGATTTTCCCAAAATCAAATCAAATCAAATTTTATTTGTCACATACACATGGTTAGCAGATGTTAATGCGAGTGTAGCGAAATGCTTGTGCTTCTAGTTCCGACAATGCAGTAATAACCAACAAGTAATCTAACCTAACAATTCCACAACTACTACCTTATACACACAAGTGTAAAGGGATAAAGAATATGTACATAAAGATATATGAATGAGTGATGGTACAGAACGGCATAGGCAAGATGCAGTAGATGGTATAGAGTACAGTATATACATATGAGATGAGTAATGTAGGGTATGTAAACATAAAGTGGCATAGTTTAAAGTGGCTAGTGATACATGTATTACATAAAGATGGCAAGATGCAGTAGATGATATAGAGTACAGTATATACATATACATATGAGATGAGTAATGTAGGGTTTGTAAACATTATATTAAGTGGCATTGTTTAAAGTGGCTAGTGGTAAATTTTTACATAATTTCCATCAATTCCCATTATTAAAGTGGCTGGAGTTGAGTCAGTATGTTGGCAGCGGCCGCTAAATGTTAGTGGTGGCTGTTTAACAGTCTGATGGCCTTGAGATAGAAGCTGTTTTTCAGTCTCTCGGTCCCTGCTTTGATGCACCTGTACTGACCTCGCCTTCTGGATGATAGCGGGGTGAACAGGCAGTGGCTTGGGTGGTTGTTGTCCTTGATGATCTTTATGGCCTTCCTGTGACATCGGGTGGTGTAGGTGTCCTGGAGGGCAGGTAGTTTGCCCCCGGTGATGCGTTCTGCAGACCTCACTACCCTCTGGAGAGCCTTACGGTTGTGGGCGGAGCAGTTGCCATACCAGGCGGTGATACAGCCCGACAGGATGCTCTCGATTGTGCATCTGTAGAAGTTTGTGAGTGCTTTTGGTGACAAGCCGAATTTCTTCAGCCTCCTGAGGTTGAAGAGGCGCTGCTGCGCATTCTTCACAACGCTGTCTGTGTGGGTGGACCAATTCAGTTTGTCCGTGATGTGTACACCGAGGAACTTAAAACTTTCCACCTTCTCCACTACTGACCCGTCGATGTGGATAGGGGGGTGCTCCCTCTGCTGTTTCCTGAAGTCCACAATCATCTCCTTTGTTTTGTTGACGTTGAGTGTGAGGTTATTTTCCTGACACCACACTCCGAGGGCCCTCACCTCCTCCCTGTAGACCGTCTCATCGTTGTTGGTAATCAAGCCTGCCACTGTAGTGTCATCCGCAAACTTGATGATTGAGTTGGAGGCGTGCATGGCCACGCAGTAGTGGGTGAACAGGGAGTACAGGAGAGGGCTCAGAACGCACCCTTGTGGGGCCCCAGTGTTGAGGATCAGCGGGGTGGAGATGTTGTTACCTACCCTCACCACCTGGGGGCGGCCCGTCAGGAAGTCCAGGACCCAGTTGCACAGGGCGGGGTCGAGACCCAGGGTCTCGAGCTTGATAACGAGTTTGGAGGGTACTATGGTGTTAAATGCTGAGCTGTAGTCGATGAACAGCATTCTCACATAGGTATTCCTCTTGTCCAGATGGGTTAGGGCAGTGTGCAGTGGTTACATCCCTGTTGGTGAGAATTTATCCTTTGCTAAAATAATCCATCCACCTGACAGGTGTGGCATATCAAGAAGCTGATTAAAGAGCATGATCATTACACAGGTGCACCTTGTGCTGGGGACAATAAAAGGCCTCTCTAAAACATTCAGTTTTGTCACACAACACAATGCCACAGATGTCTCAAGTTGAGGGAGCGTGCAATTGGCATACTGACTGCAGGAATGTCCATAAGAGCTATTGTCAGAGAATTTATTAATGTTCATTTATTTACCATAAGCCGCCTCCAACAACGTTTTAGAGAGTTTGGCAGTATGTTCAAGTGGACTCACAACCGCAGACCTCGTGTAACCACGCCAGCCCAGGACCTTCACATCCGCCTTCTTCACCTGCGGGATCGTCTGAGACCAGCCACCCGGACAACTGATGAAACTGTGGGTTCTCAAAAACTGTGGTTTTGCACAACCAAAGAATTTCTGCCCAAACTGTCAGAAACCGTCTCTGGGAAGCTTATCTGCGTACTCATCGTCCTTACCAGGGTCTTGACCTGACTGCAGTTCGGCATCGTAACTGACTTCAGTGGGCAAATGCTCACCTTCAATGTCCACTGGCACGCTGGAGAAGTGTGCTCTTCATGGATTGATCCCGGTTTCAACTGATGTCAACATTGTGAACGGAGTGGCCCATGGTGGCAGTGGGGTTATGGTATGGGCAGGCATAAGCTACAGACAACAAGCATAATTGCATGCCGCAACTCCACATTTGTGGCCTGCTGGAGGTCATTTTGCAGGGCTCTGGCAGTGCTCCTCCTTGCACAAAGGCGGAGGTAGCGGTCCTGCTGCTGGGTTGTTGCCCTCCTACGGCCTCCTCCACGTCTCCTGATGTACTGGCCTGTCTCCTGGTAGCGCCTCCATGCTCTGGACACTACGCTGACAGACACAGCAAACCTTCTTGCCACAGCTCGCATTGATGTGCCATCCTGGATGAGCTGCACTACCTGAGCCACTTGTGTGGGTTGTAGACTCCGTCTCATGCTACCACTAGAGTGAAAGCACCGCCAGCATTCAAAAGTGACCAAAACATCAGCCAGGAAGCATAGTAAAAGACATAGTAACTGAGAAGTGGTCTGTGGTCACCACCTGCAGAACCACTCCTTTATTGGGGGTGTCTTGCTAATTGCCTATAATTTCCACCTTTTGTCTATTCCATTTGCACAACAGCATGTGAAATTTATTGTCAATCAGTGTTGCTTCCTAAGTGGACAGTTTGATTTCACAGAAGTGTGATTGACTTGGAGCTACATTGTGTTGTTTAAGTGTTCCCTTTATTTTTTTGAGCAGTGTATGAACTCAGTAATATCTTTGAAATTGTTGCATGTTACATTTATATTTTGGTTCAGTGGGGGGGGGGGTTACTAAGCTATATGGAATTGGTAGAACCCTTCTTTCTAGGTAGAACCATATAGAACCGTTCTTTGAAGAATCCTACATAGAGGGTTCAAGGGAGAACTCTCTGCAAAGGGTTCTACCTAGCACCAAAAAGGATTCCCCTAAGGGGGCAAACCAAAGAGCCCTGTGTGGTTCCACTTAGCACATTTTTGTTCTCAGAGTGTACTTCTGAATGTAAATGATGTATATTTTTATTGTTTTTGTATTCCAGGCAACAATTTGTACCCTAACCATACCCTTATTTCTATGAGTGCACCCACCTATAGCTGAGTAGTGTTTTTGATCCAATCATAAGATCATCCTTTGAGATACTCAATAACTTTAACTGATGGAATCACACGCTTACTCATACAATCAATATCACACTCATAAACCCACACTTTCTCCCTCATTCAAACCTAACAACAACAAGAGCAGCAACACATTCCCTGTGGTCTATATAACCACTAATTTATTCCACTCTCAACATCTTTGTGCTTACAAAATGTTCTATAACTTCTCTAAATCTATCTCACTGAACCGATCTAAGGTATTCCCTCTTTATGGTGGCCTACTACAGTAATGTTAGTTTCCTTGCAGTGACCTTAAGCTATTCTTTATATTTACAGATGTATAAAGAGAGAGATTGAAAGATGGATTGATGCATTGAGTCTAGATGGGACACATGAGTTTATAGGGCTTCCAAATGGATCCTTTGTTAAGCTAAACGTAACCTCTAGTTGCGGTTCTATTTTGTCTTTAACAAGGGAAAACCAAAATGCGATCGAGGAACATGATCAGTCTGGCCTTTCGAATGGAAAAATGCAAACAGACAAAACCAAATGGAAAAAATAACATGGCGTGTATCACAAATGACAACCTATTCCTGAAATAATGCACTACTTTTGACCAAAGCGCCATTTGGGATGCAGACATGATCACTCACTAAGAACCTCATCATTTCTTTGGCTAAGCTAAGCAATGGAATAAAGAGAAAGTCTATTCTGATCCATGCCTGCTTCTTATTTTTATCCATTCGCTGTAATGTTTTGTTTTTAGACCCGGGTAGGCCTCAACAGAGTGTGTGTTGTGTGGTCTTGAATTACGCCGAGCAGAGGGAGGAAGAGCTGGTGGAAAGAATATGAGCAGGAGATATACGATACAATGAAACCACAAGGGGAGAAACCGAGGGACCGTGCCAACAACTCTCTGCTCTCTTGTCCTCTATTGACTTTATGACGTTCCTATTCTTACACACACACACACACACACACACACACACACACACACACACACACACACACACACACACACACACACACACACACACACACACACACACACATCATTCTTACTAAAACACTTATCTGGTTGGTTTGTCTCTGGAACTTAAACTGCAGGGATAAATTCACACTACATCCTGGAATTACGTCTGAAGCCCCCCTCCACCGCCCACCTTCCTTTTTCCTTCTCTTTCGTACTCTTTTTTCCCCCTGATTTTCTAAAAGTCTCTTTGACTGCAAGGGAAATTCCTCTTCCTTAGCATGAAACACACGGAGAATGAGTCTGCCGATAGGTACTTATCACATTAGGAGGCCGTTCCTTCTCTTGCTAGAACAAAATACTTACCTGCTGTGTACCAAACCGGTACAAACGAACCTGCTGTTTCTACTTGTAGAATAGAAATGCTCGGCAGTGGCCGACAACTTGATTTTGAGCCAATCAGAGAGCACAAACCTCTATATGGGGGAGCTGACAGGAGTGGCAAGAAAAAGGAAAAAAGACGGCACTTTTTCTCAGCCTGGTCTCATAGACTAGACGTAACGTAGTAAATGTTTGGTATGGTTACAAAAGACAGAATGTTACTTAAGGCAAAAATCGAAAGTAGGGTGGTTGGTTGGGGTAGAAGGGTGTGCGTATAATGCAAACGTCTAGCAACCCAGAGGTTGCGTATTTTAGCTAAATAGCAACTTTGTAACTACTTACTACTTTTTAGCTACTTCGCAACTACTTCGCAACTGCATGTTAGCTAACCCTTCACCTAACCCTTTAACCTAACTCCTAACCCTAACCTTAACCCTAATCTTAACCTCTAACAGGTTAGCATTAGCCACCTAGCTAATGTTAGCCACTACAAATTGTAATTGGTAACATATCATACGTTTTGCAAATGTGTAATATATTGTACCAATTGCAATTTGTGAAATATCATATGAAATGGATGATAGACATCCACAAATCCATACCATATGGAATGTAACATACTGTATCATACTAATTGGAGTGTCCCGGATATACTTAATTATGGGTGTGTTCGTAAATTCAATCTGGAGTGCCAGAATGTGCTCAGAGTGCGCTCTGGGCATTCGTGAACTCAGAGCGTTGTTAGATTTTCCGTTAGTAACAATCTCGGAGCGTTCAGAGCGCACACTGGACACTCTGGCCGAGGAGTAGGTTTGATCAGAGCGTTCTGACCTCCCAACGGCAGTCAAGCACCCAAGCTAACTGTCTAACGTTGGCTAGCTTGCTAGCTACTTCCAGACACAAATGAGAGAACAACTCACTCTGATCATTTTACTCACCCTAGCAGAGCTGGTTAGGCTGTTTTCATGTTATCCAGAGTGTTGGTGATTGTAATTGTGCTGCTGGCAACAATTGAATTACGCCTTTTTGCCGAAGTTTATTGACACCGGCCATATTCAACAGGTGTTGAGCGTTGTTAATTCATCAGTTATTCTGCGCTCTGGCACACTCAGACTAGAGTGCTTTGAAATAAAAGTAGATACACCCTATGTTATTACATCTACCCCTGAGTCCAGGTTGCTTTTTCCAGTCTAACTGACCCTTTTTCATCAGAATTGTTCTAACTAAAACAATAAAGCTGCATATTACTTCTTTTTTTAGTCTTTACATCTTTTAAGTCCAGCGAAGGAGTTTTGTGCTTGAAGAAGGATATTTTTTGTTAGGATTGATCATGTCCACTAGCTTATTAGTTAGCTAGCTAGCCAACATTAAGTTTGTTAACTGAGCAAGGCAGTCACATACACTTCATAGGAAACGAATAAGGTGGTAAGTACAGCACAATGCACACAACACTAAATGCTTTACCAAGCTACAGTAGCTATCTGTACACTGTAGCTAGTAACATTATAATGACATCACAATGGATTTGTTTCCATGAAGCAGCTGCCTGTAGTTGGCTGCCCAGAGTCAATGCAGTGTCTTTACTTTACCTAGCTAGCACAACTGCTAGCTAGCTAGTGAATCATGCTAACCATTTAGCTAATGTTAGCCAGCTGGCTAAAAATGTATCTATGGGCTGTATGCGATTATGGACAGTGAATACAATTGTTTCTTTGCTTGCTAGCTAGTTATCTAGCCGTAGTCATCTGGCTAGTATCAACAAGGGCTTTCTACAACAATAGCAACATTAGTGCAGCTAGGTAGCTAGAAATCTAGCTAACATTGACTAGCAGGGCCATCCCTGTTTCTGGAGAGCTACCGTCATGTAGGTTTTCACTACAACCATAATCTAGCAAAACTGATTCTAATAATTATCTGGGTGCATAAGCTGAATCAGGTTAGTTACAACAGGAGGGTAGCTCTCTAGGAACAGACTAGACCATAAAGCAACACACATGGAAATGCATTGCCAAGCAACGCTACTGACACCTTCTGGTTTGGAGTATTTTAACAAGGCTGAGTGGTTGACAACCTCAAGGTCTTTGCTGTGTGAACACAAAAGAGATTGACTGCTGACACTCTGTTCAGAGGCGTAAGTACTGTCGGCAGGCAAACGTTTCACAATGCTACCGGTGTGTCAGAGCTATAAGATGGAATACCCTCCTCTCCAACCGCTTGTTTGCCTACAGATTATATTGCAGTACCTGAGAGATAAAGACAGTGAGGGTGTTCCAAAAAAAATTTAAATGCTCCAAGCCTCCGACACAATAATCATCTATTTTCTTTATCTCCTCTCAACCACTCACAAGTGAATGCAATTACACAACGTGTGGCCCTTTGTAGCTCCGGATACTGGGTTCAATTCCCAAGGGTCACCTATACATAAAATGCATGCACGCATGACTTTAAGTCAACATCCTCTAACTTTACGGTACCGTACAAACAAAACACAACCCTGCTCCACAGGGCTTCCCATATAGAGACCTGTTTACTATTTGTAATATGCTATATTTGTTGGGGGAAATTAGTTTTGTCCGACAAATTATAACCATGCAGTCTTTTGTGGTTGCAAAAATTAGACAATTATATTTTCTAAAGGATATTTGGACTTATGCACAAATTGCAAATGCTAAACTGACTCCCTTTTAAATATGTGTAACCCTTTACACACTATTGACATTTTGAATGTACACAAGAAGATATACATTTAAGTATGTGTGTATATAAAGCCTCTTGACCTAGTTACTAACAATTACACGGCACAGTCAGAACTATCACTGGGTCATTCAATGTGACTGCGGACCTTCTTATTGTTACTTGCCCGGGGTCCGTGTTATGCTGAAAGGATAGGGTTCCAGTCCAGGGATATATCACAACATCATAGTGCTACAATTGTAACACACAATTGTGTGTGTGTGTGTGTGTGTGTGTGTGTGTGTGTGTGTATATATATTTACTGATGTGTTTATTAATCCTCCACTGTTAAATTACCGGTACGGTCAGTTCCGTCCCCGAAGGCCCTGAACTATTAAAGCCAGAGTCTTAGAAGGCTTTTGATTCTGGAGCACATAGATGAAGCTTTACATGTCATGGCAGAGGGGATCAGTCAACAGTATCAGATAGATGACACCATACCGGCTTGCAAAACCACTGTGAAGTTCAACAAAGACAGAGGCCATTGGACACAATACAGCCACACTGTATTAACGACGCATTAGAAGAAGCCCATAGCAACACAGCACTTCTCAGGTCTATTTTATCTCCATGGGAGAGTCTGATCATGTGTGAATGCCCCATGCATGGTTTAAATACACAGCTGTGAGTGACATCAATATGGATGAAGATAAACTGATAGTGTGATATACAATGAAAAGGAACAGGAGGACACCACTTGAGCAGCAGAGGCTTAGCACTGATATACAAATTCAGCATTTTCTGTCTACTAAAGTACTAAGAAAACACAAAATTACACATTTGATGTAAAGTATATCACAATACCACTTCACCACTCATTTGAGGTTTCCTTCAATATTGCTCTGAGGGAAGCTCAGCCTTGAAGGCAAGGATAACTCCAATCTGCATACTACACTTTGTTAATATAGTAGTGAACTTTTCACTATAACGTTGACAAGACTTAGGCCAAGATTCAATCAGGACCGCTGATTGACATTTAAAGGTAATTTCCAACTAGGCGACATATTCACACAGCAAATTCTCCAGTGTTAAACCCCCCAACAAACATTTTACTCAGGTGCATCCTGTTTCCATTGATCATCCTTGAGATGTTTCTACAACTTTATTGGAGTCTACCTGTGGTAAATTCAATTGATTGAACATGATATGAAAAGGTACACACCTGTCTACATAAGGTTCCACAGTTGACAGTGCATGTCAGAGCAAAACGCTCCGAGACAGAATTGTGTTGAGGGACAGATCTGGGGAAGGGTACCAAAGAAATTCTGCAAAATTAAAGGTCCCCCAAGAACACAGTGACCTCCATCAA
Organism: Salvelinus alpinus; assembly: GCF_045679555.1. Classification (NCBI taxonomy): domain Eukaryota; kingdom Metazoa; phylum Chordata; class Actinopteri; order Salmoniformes; family Salmonidae; genus Salvelinus; species Salvelinus alpinus. The sequence goes on along the minus strand of NC_092088.1, from coordinate 69,931,602 downwards.
TCTTAAATGGAAGATGTTTGGAACCATCGAGACTCTTCCTAGAGCTGGGTTGCCCGGCCAAACCTAGCAATCGGGGAAGAAGCGCCTTGGTCAGGGAGGTGACCAAGAACCCGATGGTCACTCTGAAAGACCTTCAGAGTTCCTCTGTGAAGATGGGAGAACATTCCAGAAAGACAACCATCTCTGCAACACCACCAATTAGGCCTTTATGGTTGAGTGGCTAGACGGAGGCACTCCTCAGTAAAAGGCACATGACAGCCCACTTGGAGTTTGCCAAAAGGCACCTAAAGGACTCTCAGACCATGAGAAACGAGATTCTCTGGTCTGATGAAACCAAGATTGAACTCTTTGGCCTGAATGCAAGAAGAATGGGAGAAACTCCCCAAATACAGGTGTGCCAAGCTGGTAGCGTCATACCCAAGAAGACTTGAGGCTGTAGTCGCTGCCAAAGGGGCTTCAACAAAGTACTGAGTAAAGGGTCTGAATACTTATATAAATGTAACGTTTCCGGTGTTTTTTATTATAAATTTGCAAAAAATTCTATAAACCTGTTTCTGCTTTGTCATGAGGTATTGTGTGTAGATTGAATAATTTTTTTCAAGAAACTTTAGAATTAGGCTGTAACGGCTGTAACCAAAATGTGGAAATAGTCAAGGGGTCTGAACTTTCGAATGCACTGTATTTAACACAATACCATATGTATTTCATAAGTGTAATGGCTCTCGTTGATGCTAGAAGGAAGTGTGGACCAAGGCGCAGCTAGGTAGGCGTACATCATCTTTTTATTGATGACACCATAACAAAATAACAAAGACAAAAAAACGAAGCGAACAGTTCTGTCAGGCACAGACACTAAACAGAAAACATAGAATGCCCACCCAAATCACACCCTGACCTCACCAAATAGAGAAATAAAAAGGCTCTCTAAGGTCAGGGCGTGACCATAAGGCCTTATTTTGAGGGCAGAGTTTTACCCTAATACAGACCTTTAACTCATACACATCACTTTGAACTTAAACCACACCCATCATTATAATATTTCCCTGAATGCTCTTTTGCAGGTTGACTTTTAGAATAGTTTTCTTCAATATCTACGTTTGTTAAACTTATGCTACTCAAATTTTAATTACAAAAATGTTCCAAGCTTAATAAGTAATTTTTTCTTTAGGAAAAGTGTTATTATCACATTTCCTTTTAAAACAGCTCATTTATATATTTACAACATTTATACACATAAAAATGGCATAAAAGCATAAAAACAGCATTTGAATATTACATTTAAATTTGTTAAAAAGAACATGTTGTTAATAACAATAGAAATAACCATGAATAAAAGTACTTTTCTTTGTAAAAACATAAAATCTGTAAAAGCAATTTAAAATGTGTACAAATGATTTAACAAGAGTAAAACATTTTTAAGACATGAAAACATGTAAAAAAAAGTAACTTTGTTAAAAAGCTGTCTTCGGTCCTTTGTAAAGGAACGGGGTGAGTCCTTATCAAACTCGCCTCCTCCTGCTCCTCCGAATCAATCACTGTCCTGTCCGTCGGGGCCCAGAGGAGATACCTCCCCTAGGCGCATCGCCCTAGGCGCCGCAGCGCTGTCAGGCCGTGGCCGCCGGGACCTTGGGTGTTGTGGGGGACCCTTCGCTTAGGGTCGAGGCCCCCTTCTGTACCACCCCAGGGCTTCCGTGGCTACCATGGCCACTGCCTGGGGGGTGGTCTCGACTCGTTTCGCTACCAGCAGGTTGCGGGAGGACCACAGTGCTTCCTTCAGACACGTGAGGGTGGGCCAGAGCTTGGTGAAGGCCTTTGGTGGAATAGGCCTTAGTTTACAGTGTTATAGTGTGTGTTGTATGTTATTTGTGGAAATTCATTGTTTATACGTTCGGTCTATGGATCGTCCCACCAATTAGGTACCTTTTGAGTGTAACTTTGTGAGAACCAACCCCCCCCCCCCCCCCCCCATTCTGTAAAAAAATAGCACATGTTCAAAAAATGTTTTTTACTATATATTTTATCTCCACCTCATGAGGTTAAATAAAAACAATTACTATAATAAATTCCTAATAAAGTAATAGGATTGACCGCAGCAGAGTTGAAGACTTGATCTTAAATCTGCCATAAATCCCCTTGTGATAGGGGAAATGGAAAGCTTGTTGTGTGCAACGTGCTGTGCTCAACAACAAGCTCAGTTTTCCACCACAAAATACCCAAAAATGACCAAAAATAATAGTACCATCTCACCTGCTTCTACACTATGATTTGACTTGTGTCTTGAATATATACAGTTGAAGTCGGAAGTTTATATACACCTTAGCCAAATACATTTAAACTCAGCTTTTCACAATTCCTGACATTTAATCCTAGTAAAAATTCCCTGTCTTAGGTCAGTTAGGATCACCACTTTATTTTAAGAATGTGAAATGTCAAAATAATAGTAGAGAGAATGATTTATTTCAGCTTTTATTTCTTTCATCACATTCCCAGTGTGTCACAAGTTTAAATACACTCAATTTGTATTTGGTAGCATGGCCTTTAACTTGGGTCAAACATTTCGGGTAGCCTTCCACAAGCTTCCCACAATAAGTTGGGTGAATTTTGGCCCATTCCTCCTGACAGAGTTGGTGTAACTCAGTCAAGTTTGTAGGCCTCCTTGCTCACACACGCTTTTTTAGTTATGCCCACACATTTTCACTGGGATTGAGGTCAGGGCTTTGTGATGGCCACTCCAATACCTCGACTTTGTTGTCCTTAAGCCATTTTGCCACAACTTTGGAAGTTTGCTTGGGGTCATTGTCCATTTGGAAGACCCATTAGCGACCAAGATTTAACTTCCTGACTGATGTCTTGAGATGTTGCTTCAATATATCCACAATTTTCCTGCCTCATGATGCCATCTATTTTGTGAAGTGCACCAGTCTCTCATGCAGCAAAGCACCCCCACAACATGATGCTGCCACCCCCGTGCTTCACGGTTGGGATGGTGTTCTTTGGCTTGCAAGCCTCCCCTTTTTCCTCCAAACAAAACGATGGTCATTATGCCAAATAGTTTGATTTTTGTTTCATCAGACCAGAGGACATTTCTCCAAAAAGTAAGATCTCTGTCCCCATGTGCAGGTGCAAACCGTAGTGTGGCTTTTATATGGCGGTTTTGGAGCAGTGGCTTCTTCCTTGCTGAGCGGCCTGTCAGGTTATGTCGATATAGGACACGTTTTACTGTGGATATAGATACTTTTGTACCTATTTCCTCCAGCATCTTCCCAAGGTCCTTTGCTGTTGTTCTGGGATTGATTTGCACTTTTACGTTCATCTCTAGGAGACAGAACGCATCTCCTTCCTGAGCGGTATGACGGCTGCGTGGTCCCATGGTGTTTATACTTGCGTACTATTGTTTGTACAGATGAAAGTGGTACTTTCAGGCATTTGGAAATTGAATGAACCAAACTTGTGGAGGTCTACGATTGTTTTTCTGAGGTCTTGGCTGATTTCTTTTGATTTTCCCATGATGTCAAGCAAAGAGGCACTGAGTTTGAAGGTAGGCCCTTGAAATACATCCACAGGTACACCTCCAATTGACTCAAATTATGTCAATTAGCCTATCAGAAGCTTCTGAAGCCATGACATCATTTTCTGGAATTTTCCAAGCTGTTTAAAGGCACAGTCAACTTAGTGTATGTAAACTTCTGACCCACTGAAATTGTGATACAGTGAATTATAAGTGAAATAATCTGTCTGTAAACAAGTGTTGGAAAAATTACTTGTGTCATGCACAAAGTAGATGTCCTAACCGACTTGCCAAAACTATAGTTTGTTAACAATACATTTGTGGAGCGTTTGAAAACGAGTTTAAATGACTGGTTGGTTTTTCTTCGGATTTCATCTGCCATATCAATTCTGTTATAGTCTCAGACATTATGTTAACAGTTTTCAAAACTTCAAAGTGTTTTCTATCCAATGCTACCAATTATATGCACTCTGAAGTTTCTAAAACTGTTTGAATTATGTCTGTGAGTATAACAGAACTCATATGGCAGGCAAAAACCTGAGAAGTTCCACTTCCTGTTTGAATTTTTTCTGAGGTGGCAGATTTTCAACCAAGCTCTCATTGAAATTGCAGCGAGATATTGATGAGTTTTCACTTCCTACGGCTTCCACTAGATGTCAACAGTCAATAGAACTTTGTCTGATGACTCTAATGTGAAGGGGGGTCGAAGGAGACAGGAATTAGTCAGGGCTGCCATGAGCTGACCCTGCTGTCACATGCGCATTCACATGAGGAGGACCTCGGTTCCACCGCTCTTCTGAAGTCAATCTAATTCTCCGATTGGAACGTTATTCAAGATGTATGTTAACAACATTCTAAAGATTGATTCAGTACATCGTTTGACATGTTTCTATTGACTGTTACGGAAATGTTGGACATTTCGTCACGTTATAGTGGACGCGCTTTGTGACTTTGGAATTGTTTACCAAAAGCGCTAACCAAAGTAGCTAATTGGACATAAATCACGGACATTAACGAACAAATCAAGCATTTATTGTGGACCTGGGATTCCTAGGACTGCATTCTGATGAAGTTCATCAAAGGTAAGGAAACATTTATCATGTATTTTCTGGTTTCTGTTGACCCCAACATGGCGGATAATTTGGTATTGTTCTGAGCTCCGTCTCAGATTATTTCATGATTTGCTTTTTCCGTAAAGTTTTTTTGAAATCTGACACAGCGGTTGCATTAAGGAGAGGTACATCTATAATTCCATGTGTATAACTTGTATTATCATCTACATTTATGATGAGTATTTCTGTTGAAACGATGTGGCTATGGAAAATCACTTGATGTTTTTGGAACTAGTGAATGTAACGCGCCAATGTAAATTCAGATTTTTTGTTATAAATATGAACTTTATCAAACAAAACATGCATGTATTGTGTAACATGAAGTCCTATGAGTGTCATCTGATGAAGATAATCAAAGGTTAGTGATTCATTTTATCTCTCTTTCGGCTTTTTCTGACTGCTATCTTTCGCTGGAAAAATGGCTGTACTTATTGTGGTTTGGTGGTGACCTAACATAATTGTTTGTAGTGCTTTCGCTGAAAAGCATATTTGAAATCGGACACTTGTGGGATTAACAACAAGATTACCTTTAAAATTATATAAGACACATGTATGTGTGAGGAATTTTAATTATGAGATTTCTGTTGTTTGAATTTGGCGCCCTGCACTTTCACTGGCTGTTGTCATATCGATCCCGGTGGCGGGATCCAGCCATTAAATTATAAAACACAAAATATTTATGGTACTGTTATTCCCCTCTTTGCCATAATTGGTTTCCGACTTCAAACTTACCTACTTACTTCAATATTCATCAAGTCAAATAGGACTCACAAATTGGATAAATTAAATCAGATTAAGAATACTACTTATTATTAAAAGGCTATTATTCTCAGTATTCTGTGGTAATGAAGTGGTCATGAGTGAGAGGTTTAGTGAGAGCCTGTGAACCCACAGCCCTCCCGCCTATCCACAATGGTGATGCCCCAGCAGTGACTCCAGTTTAGACAGCTGCCTGCCAGTACCAGTACCACCAGCCTAAACCACAGGATTACGCTGGCATCGGGTGTCGTATCACACACTGGAAGTTTTATATTGTGTGTGAAATGCTTTTAGAGAGTGATCACAGGGGTGTGCGTGTGCAGGTATGTGCACTGTTGTCTCACTCTGTTGGTAGGTGGGTATGTTGACATAGGTGGTTAAGATGGGTAACAACAGCTGCACCCGCTAGCGCCCAACACCCCATGTATAAGCCAGTGGGAAGGGGTAGAGGGGAGAGATGGATCGTCCAGGGTGGGAGGGCAAATGTTTGGCACTTAAACTCAGCAAAAAAAGAAATGTCCCTTTTTCAGGACCCTGTCTTTTAAAGATAATTCGTAAAAATCCAAATAACTTCACAGATCTTCATTGTAAAGGGTTTAAACACTGTTTCCCATGCTTGTTCAATGACCCATAAACAATTAATAATGAACATACACCTGTGGAACGGTCGTTAAGACACATAGCTTACAGACGGTAGGCAATTAAGGTCACAGTTATGAAAACTTAGGACACTAAAGAGGACTTTCTACTGACTCTGAAAAACACCAAAGGAAAGATGCCCAGGGTCCCTGCTCATCTGTGTGAACGTGGCTTAGGCATGCTGCAAGGAGGCATGAGGACTGCCGATGTGGCTAGGGCAATGAGAGTGAGACGCCTAAGACAGCGCTACAGGGAGACAGGACGGACAGCTGATCGTCCTCGCAGTGGCAGACCAAGTTTAACAACACCTGCACAGGATCGGTACATCCGAACATCACACCTGCGGTACAGGTACAGGATGGCAACAACAACTGCCCGAGTTACACCAGGAACGCACAATCCCTCCATCAGTGCTCAGACTGTCCACAATAGGCTGAGAGAGGCTGGACTGAGGGCGTGTAGGCCTGTTGTAAGGCAAGTCCTCACCAGACATCACCGGCAACAACGTCGCCTATGGGCACAAACCCACCGTCGCTGGACCTGAAAGGATTGGCAAAAAGTGCTCTTCACTGACGAGACGTGGTTTTGTCTCACCAGGGGTGATGGTCGGATTCACGTTTATCGTCGAAGGAATGAGCGTTACACCAAGGCCTGTACTCTAGAGCGGGATCGATTTGGAGGTGGAGGGTCTGGTCATGGTCTGGGGCGGTGTGTCACAGCATCATCGGACTGAGCTTGTTGTCATTGCAGGCAATCTCAACCCTGTGCGTTACAGGGAATACATCCTCCTCCCTCATGTGATACCCTTCCTGCAGGCTCATCCTCCAGCATGACAATGCCACCAGCCATACTGCTGTGCGTGATTTCCTTCAAGACAGGAATGTCAGTGTTCTGCCATGGCCAGCGAAGAGCCCGGATCTCAATCCCATTGAGCATGTCTGGGACCTGTTGGATCGGAGGGTGAGGGCTAGGGCTAGGGCCATTCCCCCAGAATTGTTCAGGAAATTGCAGGTGCCTTGGTGGAAGAGTGGGGTAACATTTCACAGAAAGAACTGGCAAATCTGGTGCAGTCCATGAGGAGATGCACTGCAGTACTTAATGCAGCTGGTGGCCACACCAGATACTGACTGTTACTTTGTTCAGGGACACATTGTTCCATTTCTGTTAGTCACATGTCTGTGGAACTTGTTCAGTTTATGTCTCAGTTGTTGAATCTTGTTATGTTCATACAAATATTTACACATGTTAAGTTTGCTGAAAATAAACGCAGTTGACAGTGAGAAGACGTTTCTTTTTTTGCTGAGTTTAGTATGGATTCCCATGCTCATTCTAGTTTAGTCCAGGATTGGGAGAACCAGGCAGACAGGTACAGACTGCCTGGACAGTTGGGACAGTGGACAGAGAGTGTCTACTCTGGGATGGGCTCTACTGCCTACAGCCTGCCCAGCAAACCAAAACTCCTTAATTATCCCAATTACTTATCATGCACATCAGCTGACTGTCAAGCACAGAAGAGGTGGCATGGAGAGAGGGAGAGAGGAGGAGGAGAGGGAGAGGTGGGGAGAGAGTGGATGGGGTGGTTCAGGCACAGCAGAATCTTTCAATGGAAAATGGCTGGAGCCGTACCAAGAACAGGCTTTGTCAATCACTCCAATGCTCTCTCACTCGCTCTCTCTCTTTATCTCTCTCTCTCTCCTTTTCCCGCTCTCTCTTGCATCATCTGGTTTATTGCATTTAATAATTTCATAATGCAGAATAATCTGATTATTTTGGTTGTAACTGGGTGGGTCAAGATGTACATATCAAATTTTATTGGTCACATACACATGGTTAGCAGATGTTATTGCGAGTGTAGCGAAATGCTTGTGCTTCTAGTTCCGACAGTGCAGCAATATCTAACAAGTAATATCTAACAATTCCACAACAAATACCTAATACATACAAATTTAAGTAAAGTAATGGAATAAGAATATATAAATATATGGATGAGCAATGTCATAGACTAAGATGCAACAGATAGTATAGAATACAGTATATACATATGACATGAGTAATGCAAGATATGTAAACATTATTAAAGCGGCATTATAAGGCCAATAATTTCAAGTCTGTATGTAGGCAACATCCTCTCTGTGCTAGTGATGGCTGTTTAACAGTCTGATGTCCTTGAGATAGAAGCTGTTTTTCAGTCTCTCGGTCCCAGCTTTGATGCACCTGTACTGACCACGCCTTCTGGATGGTAGCCGTCCACGCCTTCTGGATGGTAGCCGAGTGTTAACACGTTTAAATGTCTTACTCACATCTTGTACAAAGCATGTGTTTGTGTGTGTCTATGCCCCCGCTTGTCTAAAATTAAAACGTTCCATCCATGGGAAACTATGTGTATGATTTGGATACAGTGGCATACATGTTCTTCTATTACAATGAGTTTCCTTGTGTGTCTGCACCTGTATCTGGGAAAGGTGAGTTCATGTGTTGGCTGGTCAGTGAGTACAGAAGTTCTGTATCTGGGAGGGGTGGGTTAATGTGTTGGCTGGTCAGTGAGTACAGAAGTCCTGTATCTGGGAGGGGTGGGTTAATGTGTTGGCTGGTCAGTGAGTACACAAGTCCTGTATCTGGGAAGGGTGGGTTAATGTGTTGGCTGGTCAGTGAGTACAGAAGTCCTGTATCTGGGAGGGGTGGGTTAATGTGTTGGCTGGTCAGTGAGTACACAAGTCCTGTATCTGGGAGGGGTGGGTTCATGTGTTGGCTGGTCAGTGAGTACAGAAGTCCTGTATCAGGGAGGGGTGGGTTAATGTGTTGGCTGGTCAGTGAGCACAGAAGTCCTGTATCTGGGAGGCATGGGTTAATGTGTCTGGGATGCGTGGGTTAATGTATCTGGGAGGCGTGGGTTAATATGTTGGCTGGTCAGTGAGTACAGAACTCCTGTGTTTCTCCTCTCCCTCTCCTCTCCCCTCCGATCTGCTCTATCGTTGTTTTGTGGAAATGGAAGTAGGGGCAGGAAGCAGTAGTTGTGCACAGGATGCCCCCTAAACACCCTGCTCCCACTTGGCTAATAACTTTAACACTTCTTCTTCCCCTTCCCCTTCCACTGCACACAACCGGGATGGTCACTTCCTGTTTAGCAGGGTTCCTCTTTTTGTACTCTCTGTGGCCAGAGAGTGTGAATTTATCCCTGCAGTTTAAGTTCCAGAGACAAACCAACCAGATAAGTGTTTTAGTAAGAATGATGTGTGTGTGTGTGTGTGTGTGTGTGTGTGTGTGTGTGTGTGTGTGTGTGTGTGTGTGTGTGTGTGTGTGTGTGTGTGTGTGTGTGTGTGTGTGTGTGTGTGTGTGTGTGTGTGTGTGTGTGTGTGTGTGTGTGTGTGTGTGTGTGTGTGTGTGTGTGTGTGTGTGTGTGTGTGTGTGTGTGTGCGCGTGGTTGAACGACCAACTCTTAACATTGACCATGTGGATCTTACACAAACATACAACCTTTTTCTTGCTTGACGTTTCAGTCACACAACATGATAATATCTATCAATATTTAGCAAGATTAACAAAAAAAAGCCAGTAAAGACTGAAGAAACAGGTATCTTCAATCAGGATTCAACAGGGCAAACAGATTTGCATAGAATAAGTTTAATCGTGCTTGAACTGCTCTTGTGGAAAAAACACGATTTCACATGTGTTTACAAATGTAAAATTTGATCAGGTGAAACCGTGGTTTTGGAACACTTTACATGTGATGATATTTCACATGTAGTTTCATATGTGATTGCATAACCTTTCACATGTGAAATCTTGTGGTTTGGGAACACTTCATATGTAATGATATTTCACATTAAGTTTAAATTGTGGATATCTTTCATAGGTAACACCCTGCAAACAAATTAGGATGTCCCCAGTACATTGCACGGTCGCAGTGTTTTCAACTAACATATTTGACACACATGATTCAATTTCGTATGTTTATACAATAATAATTATTCAACATGTCCTTGCCTGGGATTTGAACTCACAATCTCTTGTTTCATAGCATTCCAAACTTCCTGCAACCATGTCTGTGTCAATAAATGATTTCACCTGTATTCCTAAACTTTGCACTTCAAAGTAAATCTCAGTTTTGTTAAAAATACACTCCAGAAAAACTGTTATATGAATCATATTAAGGAGTAACATTAAAACAGAATAATATGCCCACCAACATTTGACAACTTTACAGAAAATCCTCAAATTGCAGTAATAAGTAAATGAAATCAATAATGAGAGAATAGTCAGATTACTTTAGCAGTGCGGAAGGCACTCTTTTGCTAAATACAGAGATGTATTATAGGTAATGAATCTGTAGGGGACTTCTGAGAATGACTTTGTGTCAGACTTTGTGACACTGTAGAAAGGTCAGATTATCCAAAATCCCAAAGTTTTGAGTTCAAATCCCAGGTGGGGTCATATTGAAAAGTTAGCACTTCGTGCTCATGTCAGATGTGATCATATTGAATAAAAATGTTTACGCTCTTTTAGCTCAACAGAATACCACTTACCTTAAAACCCCCATACCATTTCATTACTTTTGAAAATGTGAAAATTGCATGTGAAAATGTAATTTGCACTTTCACATGTTATCTTATTAACTTGACATAAGATCACGTGATCACATGTGGAACGTGAAATTCATGTGGTTTTGTCCACAAGGCTTGAATGCACCGGCAGGCACAGTTCATACACGTGTTTCTTCAGTTATTAAGGAAATTTGGAAAGTTGGCCACCTCTCTCTCAAACACACGCATGCACATACACACACTCAAACAACAGGTTGTGCAGAGCCAATGTGCCTCTTACTTGTAACAGGATGAATGTTCCTGCATCTCGACACCGGATGTTTCGTATTTTATCCAAGGGGTTTCCACAAGCGTTAAACATTTCCCACAAGGAAGAATATCCTGTATTTTAAGATGACTGACTAGAAAGCTAGATCATACCTCTTCAGCTATATTTACAGATAAGGACGTGCTCTTCCTCTTCCTCTCACTCACACTAACCTAACCCAGAAAGAGAATCACAGACGTGAATTGACACAAACATACACGGGCAGGGAATCACGTTTCCCACATTCACAACAGGATCTACAAACCCAGATTTCAATAAAAAAGATGAATAGGAAAGAGTTGGTGAGTGTGTCAGTCAGTCCAGTCAAGCCAGTGAATATAGTGGAGATGAGCATAGGCCAGAAAACAGGAAGAGCCCCTCCTCACCCCCATTCTACACCCCTGATTCATCCCTTTCCCATTTTCTACACAGGAGGCAAGAATAGCATAAGTACAAACAGCATAGGGATTTGGGGTGGGGCGAGGCAGGGAGGGAGAACAGGGCAGGCAGGGAAGGAGAAGGGGAAGGTAGGGATGGAGGAGGGGGAGGCAGGAGTGGGAGTGGGGAGGGAGGAGGGGGAAGCAGGGAGGGAGAGGAGGGAGAGGCACAGATGGAAGAGGGGGAGGCAGGGAGGGAGGGAGGGAGGGGAGGCAGGGAGGGAGATGAGGGGGGGAAGGGAGGCAGGGAGGGAGGGAGGAGGGGAGGCAAGGGAAGCAACAGGATGTTGTTTGAGTTTCACGTCCTGTTTTCTTCCCTTTCCCAAGAAGCTACTTTAACGCAGGTGCACAAGCCCCCCTCTAACCTCCACGAACCCCCTCTTTCCTTTGAAAACCCCCACCCGACCAAGTTCAACTCTTTCCCTGTTCCCGTTTGAGAACATGTAGCCTGCTTCAACTCTCACTTGTTCACTCTCTCTCCAATGGACAGACACACACACACATACACGCACACACACACATACACGCATGCACACACACACACACCATACTTTCTCCCCTTACAAAACCATCCATTGTTATCCAGCAAAGTTACTTTTGGGATCTCTCGGTCCATTACGGACCTCTGTGAATTTGGGACGTCATGTAAGACACGGGTCAAAGAAGATTCTGTGAAGAGTTCCTGACTTTGATTTAGAATTACATTTCATCTTTATGTAAGACCTTATGCTGTTGGGCCTTTTTGTCTGCCCCTACTGAAATACAAATATCCAATGCTCCCAGTCACGTCAGTTGTCACATCACACAGCTACTAACCCACAGCCCTAAGTGGCGCTCCATTATATTCAATGGGCGCTGCATGAGTAGTGAGCAATGTGGCTTTGCTGCAGGAAGAAGGGGCTGCAGAATGAAGTCAAGTAAGCCTTTGTTCTGTGATATAATTACAGTGAGAGCGTTCAAAAACTTTGGCCGGTACGGGCAGTAAAAAAAAATAGGGCATTAAGAGCAGGCGTTGTTTCCTTTTCTTTTTCAAATATCAGAGGTGGGGGAGGAGGAATTCTTGCCTTCGACCAGGGAGGACGTAAGGGCTGCTCGTGGTTACATAGATTCACGTTCAATAAACATAATCTAACAGAACCCCCCCTCCAACTCCACCTCCACCCTCAACCAATCTGCCCACCCTCACCCCCACCCCAAAAAGAAAGAGAGAGCCTGCGTTTCATTACAAATTATTATTTTTAAGTGCACTCAGAAAGAATAGTTTCCATGACATCATCAACTGTCAGTATGGGAAGTCAGTCGCTTATATTGTGAAATTCAAACCAGTGCACTGAGAAAGCAAGCCAGTACTCATGCAACCCACGACCCTGCTAGGCCATACAGAAGCATTAATACTGGGACATTACCTAGAGTGAGCGGATATACAATATGCACGTGACAAACATGATCTTTTTCTTCAATAGAATGAGTCATCAAATTTTTACATGTTGGTTGACGCAGATCTCAGAGTTATCATTCACCCAGATATGATTATTGCATCAACAGGTGAGGCTGTTATTGTATTAAGCCAGAGGTCAGGGGTCAACTATTGGGCAAAACTAGTTTTGTACGAGACAATAACAAAGCGTTAAACCAACCCTCATGCCCAGAGCTAAGTGAAAGGCATCATTCCTAGATTGTCTATGAGTATATTGACCAAACTCTGAGGTGAGAGAGGAAGCAAATGACGTCTGACTATGCCAAGGAGAAAAACAGCTTTGTTGGCACGCAGAAAATGTAAGGGCTGTTAAAAATACATTTCGGTTAGCTACTGTATATTCTCATTCCAATGAAAGTGGATATCCAAAAGGTTGGAGCTGGACATTGGGGACACGGTTAGACCTCAGCCTTCCAAGGTGGTGTGTCAATGACAGACTAGCTGGGTCAGGTCAGAGGACACATAGACTAACAATCAGTCACTGCCTATGGGGTGCCATCAATAATGTCTGACCTCATTCTTCTCTTGTTCAAAACATTGAGCAAATCCATTTCACTGAGCAGAAAACTGTAATTTATGTGGTAATTGTCGGTATCATCAATAGCAAAATACTCTGAAACATTTTACTGCATCAAACTGTAAATTATGGTGCATAGTGGGAAAATGTTGTGGGTGGGGAAAGAGTTGCTGTATTTCCGAATGATACTCTAATTCAACCCCACAGAATACAGTACCTTACCGTATCTTTGGAGTGCCAAAACCCTTTTGACCACTAGTGGGTGCATGGTATTGTTGTTTCTGGCTCATTAACACATTTTGCCTTGTAAGAGGCTATATTTGTTGCACTTGTGAGTGGGAATGCTGTACCAATTTAACTCCAAAGTGGTTATGTGTGCTATCAATTTAAATTAAAAAGAGGACAGTTTGGAGTGGCAGCTAGTCTTACATCTTAAATGACTGAGAATTTTGCCATGTCCTTTTGGCCTGTTTTGCCCTGTAGTCGCTGCCAGTTTGGAAGCCTTTGTTTAAGCCTCTAGAAGTGCAAGTGATATAACAAAATATTAATTAATATGCTGTAATGTGTAAACACAATACCTAGCGGCCAACTTCCTTGCACCAACCTATTGTAATTACAATAAAATACAATAAAATACTGTGAAATACAAACTCCCCTCAATGAATTTCATTCATTCATCCATCATTCAATATTTCCAATTACGGTAGCGACTTTGACCGTGGTATGATCGTCGGTGCCAGGCGTGTCGGTTCCAGTATCTCAGAAACATCAGGCCTTCTGGGCTTTTCACGCATGACAGATTCTAGGGTTTACAGAGAATGGTGTGACAATCAAAAAACATCCAGTCAGCGGCCGTCCTGTGGGCAAAAAACAGCTTGTTGATGAGAGGTCGAAGGAGAATGGCAAAAATCAAGCAAGCTAAGAGGTGGGCCACAAACAGGCAAATAATGTCGCAGAACAAAATGAAAATGGCGCCGGAGAATAAGGCAGACGTTTTACGTGCCCTGAAACGATTGTGATTTTTGTTAGTTTATTTGCATTGTTTGTAACTTTTTTTAAATGTATTTTGTACATAATGTTGCCGCTACCGTCTCTTATGACCGAAAATAACTTCTAGACATCAGGACTGCGATTAATCACCACTGACTGGCAGAATCCTTTTTTTCCTTTAACGAGTCTGATGATCCCAACGCGAACGATATACTGGTTTCTCGGGAACAGGCCCAGGTCCCCGTGATTTGCGTGAAGAGGAGGCGGAGAAAAAGGGGCTGGCTGAGTTCTGAGAATTCGTAGGCTATTGAATAAACCCCCACTTCCTTCCATTCTACTAGCAAACGTGCATTCTTTGGACAATAAAATAGATGACCTACGCGGAAGATTAAACTTCCAACGGGACATTCAAAACTGTAATATCTTATGCTTCACAGAGTCGTAGCTGAATGACGACACTATCAAAATACAGCTGGCTGGTTATACGCTGCACCGGCAGGATAGAACAGCGGCGTCTGGTAAGACAAAGGGCGGCAGACTATGTATTTTCGTAAATAACTGCTGGTGCACGATATCTAAGGAAGTCTCCAGCTATTGCTCGCCTGAGGTAGAGTATCTCATGATAAGCAGTAGACCACACTATCTACCTAGAGAGTTTTCATCTGTATTCTTCGTAGCTGTTTACATACCACCACAGTCAGAGGCTGGCACTAAAACAGCACTGAATGATCTGTATTCATCCATAAGCAAACAGGAAAACGCTCACCAGAGGCGGTGCTCCTAGTAGCAGGGACTTTATTGCAGGGAAACTTAAACACGTTGACCTAATTTCTATCAGCATGTTAAATGTGCAACCAGAGGGAAAAAACCTCTGGACCACCTATACTGCACACACACAGAGACTCATTCAAAGCTCTCCCTCACCCTCCATTTGTCAAATCTGACCATAACTCAATCCTCCTGATTCCTGCTTACAAGCAAAAATTAAAGCAGGAAGCACCAGTGACTAGTGGTCAGATGAAGCTGATGCTAAGCTACAGGACTGTTTTGCTAGCACAGACTGGAATATGCCACCAAGATTCCTCGGATGGCATTGAGGAGTGCACCACATCAGTCATTGGCTTCATCAATAACTGCATCGATGACGTTGTCCCCACAGTAACCATACGTACATACCCAAACCAGAAGCCATGGATTACAGGCAACATCCGCACTGAGCTAAAGGCTAGAGCTGCCGCTTTCAAGGAGTGGGACTCTAACCCGGAAGCTTATAAGAAATCCCGCTATGACCTCCAACGAACCATCAAACAGGCAAAGAGTCAATACAAGACTAAGGTCGAATCATACTACACCGGCTCTGACGCTCGTTGGATGTGGCAGGGCTTGCAAACCATTACAGACTACAAAGGGAAGCACAGCCGAGAGCTGCCCAGTGACACGAGCCTACTAGACGAGCTAAACTACTTCGAGGCAAATAACTGAAACATGTATGAGAGAACCAGCTGCTCCAGAAGACTGTGTGATCACGCTCTCCGAGGCCGATGTGAGTAAGACATTTAAACAGGTCAACATTCACAAGGCCGCAGGGCCAGACGGATTACCAGGACGTGTACTGCAAGCATGCGCTGACCAACTGGCAAGTGTCTTCACTGACATTTTCAACTTCTCCCTGTCCGAGTCTGTAATACCAACATGTTTTAAGCAGACCACCATAGTGCCTGTGCCCAAGAACACTAAGGTAACCTGCCTATATGACTACCGACCCGTAGCACTCACTTCTGTAGCCATGAAGTGCTTTGAAAGGCTGGTCATGGCTCACATTCACACCAACACCACCCTGGGACTAAACACCTCCCTCTGCAACTGGATGCTGGACTTCCTGACGGGCCGCCCCCAGGTGGTAAGGGTAGGTAACAACACATCCGCCACGCTGATCCTCAACACAGGGGCCCTTCAGGGGTGCGTGCTCAGTCCCCTCCTGTACTCCCTGTTCACTCACGACTGCACAGCCAGGCACGACTCCAACACCATCATTAAGTTTGCCAATGACACAAAAGTGGAAGGCCTGATCACCGACAACGACGAGAGCCTATAAGGGAGGAGGTCAGAGACCTGCCAGGACAACAACCTCTCCCTCAACGTGATCAAGACAAAGGAGATGATTGTGGACTACAGGAAAAAGAGAACCGAGCACACACCCATTTTCATCAAAAGGGCTGCAGTGGAGCAGGTTGAGAGCTTCAAGTTCCTTGGTGTCCACATCACCGACAAACTAACATGGTTCAAACACACCAAGACAGTCGTGAAGAGGGCACGACAAAACCTAAAGATTTGGGATGGGTCCTCAGATCCTAAAAAGGTTCTACAGCTGCACCATCGAGATAATCCTGACTGGTTGCATCACTGCCTGGTATGGCAACTGCTCGGCCTCCGACCGCAAGGCACTACAGAGGGTAGTGCGAACGTCCCAGTACATCACTGGTTGCTAATCAAATGGCTACCCGGACTATCTGTGTTGACCCCTTTTTGCACAAACTCTCTTGCATCGACTCTCTTGCATCGACTGCACACACACTGGACTCTACCACACACTCACACACACCTAGACTACACTGACACCCCAAAGCATACAGTACATACACCCACACACACATACATACTGATGCCACAGGTAGCCTAGTGGTTAGAGCATTGGGCCAGTAAGCGAAATATATATATATATATATATATTTTACCTTTATTTAACTAGGCAAGTCAGTTAAGAACAAATTCTTAATTACAATGACAGCCTAGGAACAATGGGTTAACTGACTTCTTCAGGGGCAGAACAATAGATTTTTACCTTGTCGGCTCAGGGATTTGATCTAGCAACCTTTCGGTTACTGGCTCAATGCTCTAACCACTAGGCTTCCTGCCACCCCAGATTGCTAGATTGAATCCCCAAGCTGACAATGTAAAGATCTGTCGATGTGCCACTGAACAAGGCAGTTTACCCACTGTTCCCCGGGCACCGAAGACGTGGATGTTGATTAAGCCAGCCCCCTGCACCTCTCTGATTCAGAAGGGTTTGGGTTAAATGCGGAAGACACATTTCAGTTCAATACATTGTTGGACAACTGACTAGGTATCCCCCTTTCACACATACACTTTCACACTCAACACATACGCTGCTGCTACTCTCTATTATCAATGCTGTTGCCTAGTCACTTTACCCCTACCTGTATGTACATACAGTATCTACCTCAATTACCTTGTACCCCTCAACTCAGTACTGGTACTCCCTACATATAGCCATGTTATTTTCTACGCCCTGTATATAGAAATGTTATTTTCTACTCCCTGTATAAAGAAAAAACATTTTCTACTCCCTATATTTGGCCATGTTATTTTCTACTCCCTATATATAGCCATGTTATTTTCTACTCCCTATATAAAGCCCTTAGTTCACCCCAGACTTGACTGCCCTTGTCCAGCACAAAAACATCCTGTGGCAATCTGCAGTAGCATCGAATAACCCCCGCGAATTCAACTTTTCAGGGAAGTCAGGAACCAATATACCCAGTCAGTTAGGAAAGCAAAGGCTAGCTTCTTCAAACAGAAATTTGCTTCCTGTAGCACTAATTCCAAAACGTTTTAGGACACTGTAAAGTCCATAAGAGCACCTCATCCCAGCTGCCCACTGCACTGAGGATAGGAAACACTGTCACCACCGATAAATCTACGATAATCGATCAATTCAATAACATTTTTCCACAGCTGGCCATGCTTTCCACCTGGCTAACCCTACCCTGGCCAACATCTCAGCACCCCCTGCAGCAACTTTGGAGTTGGAGTGAGATAAACTTGGATTTTTCGGCAGGTACATATGCAGGATGCTACCCTCCACAGACTACAAACTTTCTTCACCCAACCATGGGACAGACTATGTTTGTTCCCACACTCGGGACTCTGACTCTCTATTGGTTACACAGACTTTTAGCCTCCCATCCTATTCTAACCACCTCAAGTCGGCTTTGTATTCATGTTACATGATGGAATTGCTGTACAATATGATCTTGTTGCCATCTGATGCACATTCAGATGTCATAAATCAGCACTGCAGAGCTCTCCCAGTCCTATGCCGTGCCTTGATTGTATTACTGTTGACGATATCTGGAAATGTGCATGTACACCCTGGCCCATCTACAGTTGCTAGCCCCAATTATGACTTGTGCTCTGATATCTGCTTCACTGATTTCTGCTCTTGTAAAATCCTGGGTTTTCTGCACATTAACACTAGAAGCTTATTACCTAAAATGGATCAATTGAAAGTGTGGGTTCACAGCTCCAATACAGATGTGTTGGTCATTACTGAGACGTGGTTAAGAAAGAGTGTTTTGAATACTGATGTTAACCTTTCTGGTTATAACCTTTTTCAGCAAGACAGATCTTCCAGAGGTGGGGGAGTGGCAATCTTTACCAAGGATCACCTTCAGTGCTCGGTTGTCTCCACCAAGTCTGTCCCCCAAAAATTTGATTAGCTGGTTTTAAGCATTAAACTTTCAAATAGCTCTTTGTTGACTGTTGCTGGTTGCTATCGTCCTTCATCAGCACCGGCCTGTACCCAACCTGCCCTAAGCTCTCTCTTGGCCCCTTACACTAAGTCTGAATTTGTCCTGATAAGTGACCTAAACTAGGAAATACTTAAACCACCTGATCAAGTCCTAAAGCAATGAGACTCCCTAAATCTTTCTCAGATTATCACCAATCCCACAAGGTAAGACTCCAAACACCCAGAAAAGGCTACTCTCCTCGATGTTATCCTCACAAATAATCCTGATAGGTATCAGTCTGGTGTTTTCTGTAATGACCTTAGTGATCACTGTTTTACAGCCTGTGTTCGTAATGGCTGCTCAGTGAAACGATCTGTCCTGATTTGTCATAGACACTTGTTTTAAAACTTTAATGAGCAAGCCTTCCTTCATGAACTGGCTTCTGTAAAATGGTATAGAATCAGCTTGATCCCTTCTGGCGAAGACGCTTGGACCTTTTTTTTTTATATTTTCAGTGGTATAGTTTACAAACACGCCCCCATAAAGAAAATAAGAATTAAAAACAGGTTCAGCCGCTGGTTCGACCGTGATCTTGTAGAGTTACTCCACCTCAAGAATTACATTTGGCGAAAGGCTTGGCACAGGCATACTCAAGCTGACTGGTTATTGTTCAGGCAATAAGGAGCAGTTCTCTCTCTTTGGGTCTAACCCCAAGAAGTTCTGGAAAATGGATAAAGACCTGAAGAATAAACCCTCCTCCTCACAGCTGCCCATGTCTCTTAATGTTGATGATGTGGTTGTTACTGACAAGAAGCACATGGCTGAGCTCTTTAATCACCACTTCATTAAGTCAGGATTCCTATTTGTCTCAGCCATGCCTCCTTGCCTGTCCAACATTTCCTCACCCCTTCTAATGCGACTATCCCCCGATGCTTCTCCCTATTTCTTCCCCTGCCCAGCTACAAAGTTTCTCCCTGCAGGCAGTCACTGAGTCCGAGGTGCTAAAGGAGCTCCTTAAACTTGAACCCAAAAAAACATCTGAGTCAGAAGGTTTAGACCCTTTCTTCTTTAAGGTTGCTGCCCCTATCATCGCCAAGCCTATCTCCAAACGTTTTAACCTGTCTCTCCTTTCTGGGGAGGTTCCCATTGCTTGGAAGGCAGCCACAGTTCGTCCTTTATTTAACGGGGGAGATCAAGCTAACTGTTATAGGCCTATTTCTATGTTGCCCTGTTTATCAAAAGTGTTGGAAAAACGTGTCAATAATCTGTCTTTCTTGATGTCTATTAACATTCTCTCGGGTATGCAATCTGGTTTCCGTTCAGGTTATGAATGTGTCACTGCAACCTTAATAATTAAAGGTCCTCAATGATGTCACCATTGCCCTTGATTGTAAGCAATATTGTGCTGCTATTTTTATTGACTTGGCCAAAGCTTTTGATACTGTAGACCATTCCATTCTTGTGGGCCGGCTAAGGAGTATTGGTGTCTCTGAGGGGTCTTTCGCCTGGTTTACTAACTACCTCCCTCAAAGAGTGCAGTGTGTAAAGTCTGAAAATCTGCTGTCTCAGCCACTGCCTGTCACCAAGGGAGTACCCCAAGGATCAATCCTAGGCCCCACACTCTTCTCAATTTACATCAACAACATAGCTCAGGCAGTAGGAAGCTCTCTCATCCATTTATATGCAGATGCTACAGTCTTATACTCAGCTGGCTCCTCCCTGGATTTTGTGTTAAATGCTCTACAACAAAGCTTTCTTAGTGTCCAACAAGCTTTCTATACCCTTAACCTTGTTCTGAAGACCTCCAAAACAAAGATCATGTGGTTTGGTAAGAAGAATGCCCCTCTTGAGGGTTTAGAGCTTGAGATAGTCAACTCATACAAGTACTTGGGAGTATGGCTAGATGGTGCATTGTCCTTCTCTCAACACATATCAAAGCTGCAGTCTAAAGTTTGATCTAGACTTGGTTTCCTCTATCGTAATCACTCCTCTTTCACCCCAGCTGCCAAACTAACCCTGATTCAGATGACCATCCTACCCATGCTAGATTACGGAGACATCATTTACAGATCTGCAGGTAACAGGTGCTCTCGAGCGGCTAGATGTTCTTTCCAATTCGGCCATCAGATTTGATTATGGGACACATCACTGCACTCTATACTCTTCTGTAAACTGGTCATCTCTGTATACCTGTCGCAAGACCCACTGGTTGATGCTTATTAATAAAACCCTCTTAGGCCTCACTCCCCCCTATTTGAGATATCTACTGCAGCCCTCATCCTACACATACAACACCCATTCTGCCAGTCACATTCTGTTAAAGGTCCCCAAAGTACATCCCTGGGTCGCTCCTCTTTTCAGTTCGCTGCAGCTAGCGACTGGAATGAGCTGCAACAAACACTCAAACTGGACAGTTTTATCTCAATCTCTTCATTCAAAGACTCAATCATGGACACTCTTACTGACAGTTGTGGCTGCTTTGTGTGATGTATTGTTGTCTCTACCTTCTTGACCTTTGTGCTGTTGACTGTGCCCAATAATGTTTGTACCATGTTTTGTGCTGCTACCATGTTGCTGTTATTTTGTGTTGCTACCATGCTGTGTTGTCATGTGTTGCTGCCTTGCTATGTTGTTGTCTTAGGTCTCTCTTTATGTAGTGTTGTGTTGTCCCTCTTGTTGTGATGTGTGTTTTGTCCTATATTAATATTGTATTTATTTATTTATTTTAATCCCAGGCCCCCGTCCCAACAGGAGGCCTTTTGCCTTTTGGTAGGCCGTCATTATAAATAAGAATTTGTTCTTAATAACTGACTTGCCTAGTTAAATAAAGGTTAAATAAAGGTTAAATAAAAAATAAATAAAATATAGCCATGTTATTTTTACTCGTTATTATTATTTGTTATTCACTGTGAATTTATTCCTCGCGTCACTATTTCATTTCTAAAAATCTTTCTCTCTGCATTGTTGGAAAATCAAATCAAATTGTATTTGTCACATGCACTGAATAGTGAAATGCTTACTTACAAACCCTTAACCAACAATGCAATTTTAAGAAAAAAAAGTGTTACCAAAGTTTTTACTAAAATAAACTAAAGTAAAAAATAAAAATAATAAAAATAGAAAAAATACAAATAATTAAGGAGCAACAATAAAATAACAGTAGCGAGGCTATATACAGGGGGTACCGGTACAGAGTCAACGTGCAGTGGCACCGGTTAGTCAAGGTAATTGAGGTAATATGTACATGTAGGTTGACGTAAAGGGACTATGCATGGATAATAAACAGAGAGTGGCAGCAGCATAAAAATGAGGGGTGGGGTGGGGGCAATGCAAATAGTCCAGGTAGCCATTTGATTAGCTGTTCAGGAGTCTTATGGCTTGGGGGTAGAAGCTGTTAAGAAGCTTTTTGGACCTAGACTTGGCACTCCGGTACCGCTTGCCATGCTATAGCAGAGAGAACAGTCTATGACTAGGGTGGCTGGAGTCTTCAGCAATTTTTTGGGCCTTCCTCTTACACCTCCTGGCATAGAGGTCCTGGATGGCAGGAAGCTTGGCCCCAGTGATGTACTGGGCCGTACACACTACCCTCTGTAGTACCTTGCGGTCGGAGGCCGAGCAGTTGCCATACCAGGCGGTGATGCAACCAGTCATGATGCTCTCGATGGTGCAGCTGTAGAACTTTATGAGGATCTGAGGACTCATGTCAAATCTTTTCAGTCTCCTGAGGGGGAATAGGTGTTGTCGTGCCCTCTTCACGACTGTCTTGGTGTGTTTGGACCACTATTGTGTCATCGGCAAATTTAATGATGGTGTCGTGCTTGGCCATGCAGTCATGGGTGAACAGGGAGTACAGGAGGGGACTGAGCCAGCACCCCGAAGGGGCCCCTGTGTTGAGGATCAGCATGGCAGATGTATTGTTACCTACCCTTACCACCTGGGGGCAGCCCATCAGGAAGTCCAGGATCCAGTTGCAGAGGGAGGTGTTTAGACCCAGGGTCTGTAGTTTAGTGATGAGCTTTGAGTGCACTATGGTGATGAACGCTGAGCTGTAGTCAATGAATAGCATTCTCATGTAGGTGTTCCTTTTGTCCAGGTGGAAAAGGGCAGTGTGGACTGCAATAGAGATTGCATCATATATGGATGTGTTGGGGCGGTATGCAAATTGGAGTGGGTCTAGGGTTTCTGGGATAATGGTGTTGATGTGAGCCATGACCAGCCTTTCAAAGAACTTCATGGGTACAGACGTGAGTGCTACGGGTCGATAGTCATTTAGGAAGGTTACCTTGGTGTTCTTGGGCACAGGGACTATGGTGGTCTGCTTGAAACATGTTGGTATTACAGACTCGGTCAGGGACAGGTTGAAAATGTCAGTGAAGACACTTGCCAGTTGGTCAGCACATGTACATCCTGGTAATCCGTCTTGCCCTACGGCCATGTGAATGTTGCCCTGTTTAAAAGTCTTACTCACATTAGCTACGGAGAGCGTGATCACACAGTCGTCCGGAACAGCTGATGCTCTCATGCATGCTTCAGTGTTGCTTGCCTCGAAGTGAGCATAGAAGTTATTTAGCTCGTCTTGTTGGCTCGTTTCACTGGGCAGCTCGCGTCTGTGCTTCCCTTTGTAGTCCGTAATAGTTTGCAAGCCTGCCAAATCCGTCGTGCGTCGGAGCCGGTGTAGTACGATTCAATCTTAGTCCTGTATTGACGCTTTGCCTGTTTGACGGTTCTTCGGAGGGCATAGCGGGATTTCTTATAAGCATCCTGGTTGGGGTATGTGCGTACGGTCACTGTGGGCACGATGTGAAAGAATAATTTGTATGTTTAAGATAATGACTAAAGTATTCCACCCTGAAACTGTATAACCGTGTGAAATGTGTTAGAATCATAAGAATATAATCTGAAGATGTGTGTAGCTTGGTTAGAATTATAACTAGGGCATTGTATTATTTTGTAGCTATGCAAGCAGGGAGCAACTGTGAGATGAGATAACTATGTATGGGGGTAGTGGGAAAAAATTATCGTGCCTGTCTAAGCAGGGAGTAGCCTATGATAAGAAATTGTGTGTGTGTGTATGTGTATAAAAATACTGGCTCTGCATTTGAGGGGCAGAGCGCTCTCTGAAAAAAGTGTTGATCTATTGCAGACTCAGACTTTGTCTAAATCTTCATTAACCAGAGCCTTACAACCTCTGGGAATTGGTCAAAGCTTGAGTGATAGTTGAGTTCAACCATAGAGATAGCAAAATTCTCGCGACACGATGTCATCGATGTACTTATTGATGAAGTCAGTGACTGACGTGGTGTACTCCTCAATGCCATCGGAGGAATCCCGGAACTTATTCCAGTCTGTGCTAGCAAAACAGTCCTGTAGCTTAGCATCTTCGTCATCTGACAACTTCCTTATTGAGCGAGTCACTGGTAGTTCCTGATTTAATTTTTGCTTGTCAGATTTGACAAATGGAGGGCGAGGAAGAGCTTTGTACGCATCTCTGTGTGTGCAGTAAATAGTGGTCTATAGTTTTTTCCCTCTGGTTGCACATTTAACATGCTGGTAGGAATGAGGCAAAACGTATTTTAGTTTCCCTGCATTAAAGTCCCCGGCCACTAGGATCGCAGTCTCTGGATGAGCATTTTCTTGTTTGCTTATGGCGTTATACAGCTTGTTGTCGTAGATGAAAACTCTCTTGGTAAATAGTGTGGTCTACAGCTTATCATGAGATACTCTACCTCGTGACTTCCTTAGTATTAGATTTCATGCACCAGCTGTTATTTACAAATAGACACATGCCACCACGCCTTGTCTTACCGGAGGCATCTGTTGCCACGTTAACTCCTGCCCACCCACCCATCATGCAACAAAACAATCAAATACATGCCTCCCCCCCACTTCCTTACTTACAGTTGCATTTGCAACCTTCTCTGCAAAATATATTTTCTGAGACCAGTCAGCATTGACAATAAGGACCCGTCCACCCACCCTTAGTCTCACTCCCACCAACACAATCCTGTGTCACACCCTGATCTGGTTCACCTGTCCTTGTGATTGTCTCCACCCCCTCCAGGTGTCGCTTATTATCCCTGTTGTATATATCCCTGTGTTTCCTGTCCCTCTGTGCCAGTTTGTCTTGTTTGCCAAGTCAACCAGCGTTTTTCCTTGCACCTATTTTTCCCAGTCTCTGATTATTTATAGCCTTCCTGGTTTTGACACTTGCCTGTCCTGACTCTGAACCCACCTGCCTGACCACTCTGCCTGTTCTGACTACCAGTCTGCCTATCCCCTTGTACTGTTTTGGACTCGGATCTGGTTTCTGACCCCTGCCTGGCCTGAACTCGAGACTGCCTATCTTCTGGTACTGTTTGGACTCTGACCTGGTTTATGAACTCTCGCCTGTCCCCGACCTGCCTTTGCCTACTCCCTTTGATATAATAAATATTGGAGCTCTACCATCTGCCTCCTGTGTCTGCATTTGGGTCTCACCTCGTGCCCTTATATCATGGCTTGAATTGAATTCCCCACAAAAGAGCTCAACACAGCGACGTTCTAAGTCAAGCACAGCTGCATGTACCTGCATACAGGTATCCATCAGCCTCAGAGAGACGCTAAGCTCTAAAGTTACACAAGTTTCCATATTACAACACAGTGAATCTGATGGCTACACAGCTCACCTTAACGCGGGACATTCAAGCAAAAGTTTTGTGCAATAATGTGTGAAAACAAAAGCATAGTATTCAAGCATCCATTTCCATGAAATCCCACACTTCTCAGACACACACGACAGATTTACACTTGATATAGTCCAGCAAATAAATAACAGAACATTACACCATGATGTTGCTCATGACTGATTTACAGCTTCTGAAGAAAGGGCTTTAAGTGTATAGAGAAGACAACAGCTTCTTCTCCTTGACAGATACATTATTTATTCCATAGAGACAAACATAAACAATGGGGGAAACTACAGACTGACGAAAAGCATTTCATTTCCAGTTTTTGAATGGGATGTCATCATGTCACCGGTTTTATGAGGAGGAAGAGGCTGAGGAAGATGATGACAAGTACTACTTCCTATGATTCTTAGTTTCTGACCATTCAGAACGACTCATCTCTACCTATCTGACCGGTGACCTCTGACCTTTTTCATTAATAACCAACCCTCCAATTCCCGAAAGGAGAATTCACACTTTACCAACCACAAAGTCCCAAAAGACACAGCTGGAAAAAACTCCCAAAGTCAGAAACCAGGAAGAATCATCAGACAGTGGGAAATGATAACGAGGACATATAATCGAATGGACATATTTTCCACTGTGACATCCTGCCACAAGGACAAACACAGGGTGGCAATTTCAACAGCATGTGGGTACTACTAACCAGCACACA